>NW_024884878.1:3820340-3828740 GCF_019232065.1 Centrocercus urophasianus
TAAAAATGAACTTCTAGCACTTAAGGGCTTTTGAATAAAGTTTTCAGAGAAAAGTTGGAACATTTCTTTCCATTTCAAGTTTCTCTGTTGAGATAAAAGCATTTCATAAAATCTTTCAGATTTAAAAAAAAAAAAAATACTGGAAATATCAAAATAGCAAGATTTTAATTCTGAGATTATTTTTTTTCTTTCAAATGTTTTATAATATTATGGCAGTATTCTTCAGTGGAAACATATAACTGCAAATATCGATTTGTATTTTGTCTGGCAAAAAGCAGGTTAAAACATACAGTTTATATTGTTTTCTGTAAAAGCCCTTCATACCATTTATGCCGTGTAGGAAAGGGATAGTGTAGATGTCCTTTGATTATGGCACTGGAGCACCTCACCCACGAGGAAATGCTGAGAGACCTGGAAATTCTTAGTCTAGAGAGGAGTAGGTACTGCAGAGATCTTATGGAAGTCTATAGTGACCTGATTGGAAGATGCAGTGAAGTCTGAGTTGTGCTCTTTTAAGTTGTGCTCACTGCTCAAATGAGAGCTAATGGACACAAATTGGGACAGAGGAGGTTCTCTCTGAACATCAGACAGCTACACTTTACTGTGTGGGTTACACTGGGACGTGTTGCCCTGAGAGGTTGTAGAGTCTCTTCCCAGGAGATCATCAAAAGATGCCTGGTGTTGTTCTGGGCAACCTGCTCTGGGCTTCAAGCAGATGAGCCTCCAGTGGAGAGGTCCCTTCCAACCTCAACTATTCTGTGATTGTGTAAAAGGCTTAAAGACACAAGTCACATTATTACTCATTTTAGTACTCTTTAATACTGCTAGTCAAAGGGAAAATGTGGCTTCAAAGCAAACAGAAGTCAGTTAACTAACAGTCATAAAAATACCATCTGTTGTCATGTGATAATCCTGTGTGGTCCTCTGTCCTGGTATTATCCTTTATATTGTACATAACCTGAAGCACAGTTGCTATAAATTCCATATTCATCTTTTATTTGAAGATTATTGTGTGGTATCTGAGGTATTTTTTTTTCAGCAGTGAATCTCTGTAATCTTCTACGGTGTAGTTATCTTTTCTGACTGTAACAGCCAAGCCAGCCTAGCCAGGCTGTGAGAGATTCAGCAAAAGTTTCCTGTTCATCCACTTGAGTCTTCTTCCCCTCTGGCTGATCTTACAGAACAGGAATGACAGACTGCTTCTGCACCTGCTTCTTGATAAATAGTCAGCCTTCCTGTACCCCTTTACCCTTCAGGACTGAATCTCAGTGGATCTTCCCTAACAGCATCCTGGACAGATCCAACTCTGCCCTCCATAAGTCCAAGGCAGCAGTTTTGCTGCCCCACCACTTTCTGACTTCACCAAGAACAGAGAACTTCACCTTTTTGTGGTCACTCTGCCCAAGACAGCCTCTGAAGGGAGGTTGTGGTGAAGGCAACGAGCAGGACACGGGGTAATGGCCACAAGTTGTATCAGAGGAGGTTTAGATTAGACACAAGGAAGAACTTTTTCTCTCAGAGTGGTCAGGCACTGGAATGGCTGCCCAGGGAGGTGGTGGAGTCGCCGTCCTTGGCAGTGTTCAAGAGGCGTCTGGATGACGTGCTGCATGATATGGTTTAGTGCTAGTGGTGGCAATGGTGATGAGGAGACGGTTGGACTGGATGATCTTGTAGGTCATTTCCAACCTTGTCATTCTGTGATTCTATGACAAGACAGCTCCTGACCTCTGCATTTCCCTCCAGTCCTTCTCTGTGAACAGCAGGTCTAGTAGGGCACTTCCACTGGTAGGCTCTCTCACCAGCTGTGTCAGGAAGTTATCTTTCACACCCTCTAGAAACCTCCAAGGCTGCTTCTTCTGCACTGTATTGTTTACAGAAGTAAATCTGTATACAGCATACATCAGGGAAGCTGAAGTTCCCCATGAGAACAAGGATTGACAATCGCACATCATTTGCCAGCTGCTAGTAGAACACCTCATCCATCCCTTCAACCTGGTCAGGTAGTCTGTAACAGAGCACCAACTGGATGTCAGCCAGTTATATATGGAATATATGGTATATATGTATGTTACTGTATGTAAATCCCCTACATGGGAAAACTATGTTTATTCTACTTATGTTTATCATGGATATATGGTTGGAATTGCATGAGACTGGAACTGACCGCTGTCTGCCTTGTCATAAACAGCCCACAGAGATATGACTGTTCCCCAAGGTGTGCTTTCTCATGGTGATCAGAGAAAAATACTAACTTTCATTAATTATTTGTGGTTTAATTTTGAGGTGCAATAATTGCTATTCTAATGGGTAGAATATGATTAAACAAACTTTTTTTTTTTTTTTTTTTTTTTTTTTCCAAATAAAATTTTCACCGTAAACTGGGAATAAAAACAGCCTGCCCATTTTCTGGTGTTTGCATCCTAAGGACTTTCAATATATAAGCTGTTTGTGACGTGATTTCAATTTGTGAGTAGCCACATTTTCTGCATATTAATCTCTTATTTTACTGGCTCTGTTCATCTGTTTCAATTTATCTTCTTTAATTGGTATTATTTCGCTGAATTCTTCCCTTTGTTAGCATTTCAGAGTAGAAAGTATTTTAGTTGCACTACCTGAATTCAGATGTTTTTATTAAGAAGGTTTCAGCAGAACTAGAAACTGTGTAAGTATATAGTCTAGATAAAGAAGGTCATGAATCACAAAACAAAATTAGTACTGACATTAGGATATGTCAGTATTTATGTTGGCACTCACAGCATTGCAAGATGGTGAAGGCAGTAGCAGGGATAGCAGCCTTCAGAGACTTATAGGAAAGTTTTGCCTTGGTAATAGATTATCTGCCCACACACTAAAATACTAATATATATGGATACACTACTCTTACATTATTTAATCTGTTTCAAGTGCTCAAAGGAGGTAGGTGAGGTTATGCGTTTTTCAGGCTGCCCTTGTAGTTTATTGGTACTTATTTTCATATAGCACTAGAAAGTAATACACTGTAAATTCTCCCGAGAGGTTGAGAAGCCCACAAAAATGATGTATGTTGGCTTTTTTTGTTTTTTTGTTGGTTTTTTTTTTTTTTTTCAATTTTCAGAACAATGGTAGTTTGACAATCACCTGAATCTATTTTCACATGGTGCAGAGATTGTAGAGTGAATCTTTATGGGCTAATACTCTTCTGTTCATATTTTTCAAAGCGTCTGCAGCCCCTTTAATGGGGTCCTCATAGACTGCTATTTAATACCGTTGTGCTTATTCTTGCACAGTCTGTGCTGTTAGATGGAATATTATCTTGCATTGCTCTGCAGAATTTAAACACTTCTCTAGCAGTGCCTATCTCACCCTTTTGAAGTATGAATCTTAAAAAAGATTACCTCCAAGCTCCAGCTTCCCAATTATGATCCCATTTATCTTATCATTGTTACAATCGCAGATGGGCAGGGAAAAAAATTATACTATGTATTAGCGGGTTATACACCTTGATACTTAGTTGGTTTTCACTTCTGGTGGGAGGAAGCAATAATCAGGATGTTCATTCTTTCATTTCTTGCTATCATTTGTAGTTTTTGTTTTCAGTGTCTGTTATCTCAGCCTTCAGCAGCCCTCAGCTGTTTGTGTCTTTCATCCACTTATCCATCACCTTTTCTCTTCACTTTCTTCTATTCATCCATGTTTCTCTTTCCCTTGCAGTTCCCTTTTCCTTTTTGTCCCGTATCTTTTCAGAGAGCCTGAAATGAATATTATATTCACTCTCTGGAAGTTTCTACATTTCAGTATCTAGCTGGAGCCTTGAATTCAGTTGTGCAGGGTTGAAACAGAGTGGCTTCATTGCTTCCTCTGTAAATAAATGCAGCTCCAGTGAATCACACTGGTCAGTAAGGGAGTGGATAGAAGCCTCAAGATCATGACTCCTACAAAGTGTTTCAAAAGAGTCTGTGTTTGGAAACATGCATCTCTTGCTTCAGCAGTCATTTTGTTGGGGTCTTTTCTCAGGTCTCAGAATCCATTCTGATTCCTTGTACAAAACATCCCAGCACAAATCAAATCGTCTAGTAGGTCATATGTCTTGTGTGGATTTAGAAAGGAAGGTTTTTGCTGATTAGAATTTTAAAGAGTAATTGGCCGGCTAGATTTTGTGTAGATCCGGCTTCTGTTATCAGTAATTCCCTGGCCTACTGCAGAAACAATATCTCTTCACAAGTGCTGAAAGTGACTAAATGCCTAACTAAAGGCTATGAATGGCATTATAATTTCCTCGGATCTTGCTCACTATTCAGACAGCAATCACTTTGTTCCTTTTTATCTCTTTCTGTCAGCCCTAATTTCCAAGGCTGCACAGATTCATTGTTACTGCTGTATACCGTGTAAAAGTCCTTGTGTGCATTTTAATGAAAAATAGATGATGGATTCTTTCACCCAATGCCATGCTGACTTAGTGTGGTCTCTGTGAGGGCAAGTATCCAGTTTTCAAGTAACCTCTTCCCAAAACTGCTGTTTTTTGCCATTCTTTGGACTCCAGCTGTGTGAAAAGAGAGGCACATTCTGTACTCTACTTTGTCAGCATAAATTGCAACTTTGTGATACCTTTCTGTAGGACTTTGCTGCTATAGAAGTTGAAGCAAGCAGCGGAAGGCTTTAATCTGTGGTTAAACTGCTTTTTTTACAAGAACTGATCCACAAAAAAGCCTTTTTCAGATCACTGAGAAGTTAATTGTGCAGGTTTGCAGCTGAAGTTGGTGTGTATCTGTGATTAACTGTTCATCGAGCTGACTACAAGGCTGATAAACTAACTGAAGCAAAACCACTCAGAGCACTGGAGTCCCCTTGGTCCCAGCAATGTGCATATTTGATTTCAAATGCTTTCATCTCTACCTGTCTTTGTCAAGAAATGAAGGCATCTTCAGTAGGCAGTCAGACAGTGTGCTGTATCCTCTTGCAGCCCAGCTGGACAGCGACATATGAACTGTCATCCAGTAATTCAAAGTGTTTTGAATGAGGTTTCTATCTGAACAGGACACTTTAAGGATGTCTGTCCACTCAGTCCACTGAATGGGCAAGAACAGTGTCGTCAATCTGAAACTTAACAATTTTCTAAAAGAAAACTTAGTACCGTTTACATAATTTTTTATCTCATTTACATTCCCTGGTTTAGGTTCACTCTTGCAACATTTGCACTGCTACTTCTTATTTCCTTTTTGGCTCTGTATAAAGAACCCTTCCAATTTGTTATTCTTGGAAACATATTTTCTTGCTAGTCTGAAATAAGATTTTTTTCTCTTTCTTCCCCCTGCCATATAGGGGATCTTACTTAGCAATTGGAATCAGCCTTGATGGAATACTTCGCTTTTTTTTTCTGTGTTGTTAATGAGCCCCAACCTGGAAACCCTTTATTTCTGTGTACTGTACTCTATTTAAAGCTTCTGCTTTAGGGTACTCCATGATTAACACTTCAATTTGAATTTCAGCAGCTCTTCTGAGCATAAAGGGGATTTTTCCTTCAGGCAGTAAAGTACAGAAAACTAAATAAGAATATGGAAAATGAAAATTAAAGAATGAAGTGTAGGTGTAAGTGAACAGATAATGGCCCTTTTCATTCATTTGAGGTAAATTGGAGTCAAGATAACTTATATCCTTGGATAACTTGATATTGTTTGTGCCTTGATGCATTTCTTTTTTTACATTGAAATTTCTGATTTTCTGCAGTTCTTTTCTTGTGTTGGCGGTTTAAGTTCAGGAGCAACGAGGAGCATACTTCAAAATCAAGAACTTTAAAAAAAAATCAAAACCAATGTATTTCAAAATACTGTTCCTTGAAATTTCAGGAATTTTGCAGATGCAGCAGAATTAAATGGGATTAAATAAATTTATTCAAGCTTTTGGTACAGGCTCAAGTACTTTGTTTTCAAAACAGGAAGAAAATTTCTCTACAGCTGACAGCTGAATTAACCTCTGATCCAAAGGTGAAGGAGATTGCTGACTACTATTTTATTAATAAAATACAATAATAAGTAATGACAGTCATTAATAAGAATTATTAATCAGAAAACACGAGGTATAGTAGAGAATTGTCTTCAGTTGTGAACTGCCTCCTACTGTAGAACAAATTAACAAACATATACAGCTTTCTTCATGATTTTGCCCATCCCTTTTATCTCATTGGATAATGACTGACATCTCTTAAACTTATCTTATGCTGGTTAGCCCACAGTAGGTAACATTTTCCCGTCAAACCAGTGAATGTTCTTTCACTTTGTTCTTCATTATTCCTCTGACAATAAGCACAAATATATCTTATTTCCTGTATCCTTATGCAGTTGTTCCAGATAGTACATCAAATTGATGCTGGCATGTATCAGCTACTGTTGACATCAGTTAATGTTAAAGAGTCACAGTGAGATCACAAAAGTGGGAAAATCTAGTTAATTAAATGTGTAACTGATGCTATTAAATTATTTGGCCTTCCTGAAACTACTAGACAGCATAACAAGAATGGTGCCTGAGAAGATAATTTTTATATTTCACAGTAAAGAATATTTCTTTTACTAGGTGACCTCACCTAGTAAATTATAAAGTGCAACCAAGATGCACCAATAACTGTTTAGGTGTCAACACAGCCATCTTTTGTGTTGCTCCAAAACAAACAAAAACCAATTATAGTTTAAAAAAAAAAAAAAAAAAGGAAAAAAAAAAAAAAAAAAAGTAGAGAACTCCTCAATTAGGGCATTGATTGAACTAGAAAATACTTCTTTTACTCTTGAGTAGAAAATCACCTAAATGAAGAGGGACTTAGACTAATTCAGACTTCAGTGCATCTCTTTTGCGTACTTGCTCCCATTGAGTAGTTGTCAATTCTTTTTATCATCCAGTGAAGCATCTCCCAACTGTGTTAATGATAATGGAAATAGAGTTGACTTTCCCTGAACTGGAGCAATAGCCTGCCTTTGTATTGTCCAGAACTGTTAACTTCCCTGTCCTTAAAATCTTTGGCATTTCATAATCCATGTCGGCAGTGCTGTGAAGATGCTTAAGGTTGTCCCTCCTGCTCCCAGTCTGATGTCAGTTAATGCACAGATGAGTAGAGCACGAAGACAGCCAAATCATCCTTAATTGCAGTAGTCTCATAAGCCAGTGCTCTGAGGACTGCTTTCTACCCATTTCTCATGCAGCTGTGCAGACAGACTGGAAAATAACCCTCTACCTTAATGTTTGGCAAGGGAAATTGGATCCCTGCCTCAAAAAAGTCTCAGGCATGATTCTTACCTTTTTTTCTATATAGGACACTCAATTTCCCAGAAAGATCAGAATGTAGGCAAAGATCCTTCGTTACCAGTCAGATCTATGAAGTGTTACATTCCCTTTCAAGAACCATAGCAACTTAAATCCTTTGCTGTGTAGACTGGAAGGTATAGGAAATGCACTGATTTATCTTGTTTACAATACAGATCACAGCACTGTTCTGAAGGCTAAGGTTAGCACTCACTACATGGCATCCATGCTCACCAAACATGAGGGTAGTTCCTGTTACACATAGAAGAAGAAAAAAAAGGGAGCTTTACAAATGGGTAACTTTTAAAAATACATTTGTTTGTCGACATCTTCCTTTTGATCTCACTATAGAACTAATCATCAATTTCATGTGAAACTTTTTAAATTAAGGACATGAGAAATCATCCTTGGAGTCAAAGTACAACTTCCCTCTGTGAACAAATAGCATAGCTACACTGATCTGCAAGTTTTCTGCCAGCTTCTTCTTTCAGTAATAAAGAAAGCTTTAGGGACCAAATTTCTAAAGGCTCTGTGAAAAGAGAGGAAGGTCTCAGGGGACAGGAGGAGAAAGGGGTTGTTTGTATTTAAAACCAATCAGATACCAACCTTCAACAGAAATAAAGCATAGCCAAATATTTAAGGATGGAGTGTTTGGGCATCTATATGAATGCTTTTCTGAAACTCATGGTCTCTATAAGTTTGATTGTTCCAAATGCTTGGGGTGCCTTCCAATTTATTATTTGGATGCAGTCAAAGACAAGATTTATGACTGTAACACGCCATTTCTAACCATCTGAGAATGCAATCTCTATTCCTTTCCTCATGTTCAGATATCATAACAATTCAATTCAAGTTAATAAAATTTCTCATCTGTAGGAATAAGTTTTGTAGAGTATTATTCCATTATATAAAACCAAATTAAAAGGCAAAACTGAATACTCACAGCACTTTCAGCCACCAGAAACCACTTACCTGAGGTGTTTTGATGTTCATCTCAAGCCTGCAGTTAACTATAAATGCCACCTTGCAGATTAATAGAATTTCAAAAGCAAACATGTGCGAAGTATCCAGGATCCAAGCCATTTTCCACTCTCTTCACTTTTCCTTTCTCCTCTCCTCTCCTCTCCTCTCCTC
>NW_024884878.1:3828840-4043267 GCF_019232065.1 Centrocercus urophasianus
CCTCTCCTCTCCTCTCTTCTCTTTTTCCTTCAATCTTTTCAAGAATAATTATATAATATGCTTTTAAGGCGAAATGTTGCTTCACTGCCATTTCTATGCTGTAGTATATTTGTTTCTTATTCTGCAGGTTTTCTGCACGCCTTCTGTATTTTGGTGCATAGGGATACCTTTATTATTTACCTGTCTATCCATCTAAATGGAAACAGGATTGCTGTAATTTGAATGGATGCATATATTAAAAAGCAGTTGAATTAAAGCGGTGGGTAGTACTGAATACTATTCTTTGTTGAAGAGACTAGAAGAAGATTTTTATTCTTTCAGGAAAGATGAGTGTGGCACTTCTAGAATCAGACGTATATATTAGCTATAATTCTTCATGAAACAACCTCTACCCAAAGAGCTGTAAGCAATCATAGCAGCTAATAAAATGACTGCAGAGTTTCCAATGGAGTTTTTTCACCCAGCTGGGTTACTGACCCAGGTCAAATGTCTGCTTGCTTCTTCTTGCCTCCTTCCTGGTCTTCTTTCTCACATTCTTATCTCTATTTGAAAAAAAAAAAAAAAAAAAAAAAAAAAAAAAAAAAAAAAAAAAAAAAGATATTCCACGCTTGACACATTGTGGTGATTTTTGTGTCCATCTAGCACAAGAATAAGAATGGTAGACAAGTTTGGGGTAAAAAGAAGGCTATATAAATAAAGATTATATAGCCTTATATTTTAGCTTTACATTATATGTAGCCTTATGCAAATAAGGTATTTAAGGCTATATAATATATATGGCCAACATGCCAAGGGAATTACTTAAGATGCCTTTGAAGTGTTTATAATGTGTTTGGCACTAGACTATCTTGATTTTTATTTTTTTTAAATCATGCTAAATTGCATCATATGACTGTGTTCGTTTCTTTCAACTAATATTTCTTTATTGTTTTCTTACCCTAGATAGCTGTCAGGCCTCTGTTACCATAGTATCCGAATTCCTCCTCATCTTTAATTTCTACTCCTAACTGCTGTCATGGAGTATTTCTCCATGCTCCAATTGCTGTCATGTCATGCTATTACCTGTGTTATTTTAACCAAGACAAAGTGACACACTTACTTCAAGGAACCTTTTCCTTTCTTTGCATTTGTTATCAATGTCAGTACTGTGATTCTTCCGCACCCCAGTTCAGTGAATCTCTCCTATTTAGGGACATTTATGAGTGCACTTAAAACCAAATCAAAGTCATTTGGAGCCAAGCAAGCACTTAACTGCTTATTCAAAAATAAGACCTTCAATTATGCTTACAATTAATGTCCTCTTTCCTGGGAGTTGAAGAAGAGGATTACAGCGGCTCAATTTCAGCCTCTATGGTTATTGGTGTCTCCCAGTCCAGAGCCTCAGCTTTGAGAATATTCAGGAATCTAGGTACTTCAAACAGAACGTTTGGTGACTAATAGTAGAGTTAGAATATTAAAAGGGGAAAACAGTGTTCTCTTTGTTTCATCATTGTTTGCTTAAGAAATACTTTTATACATACCTAGTGTCTTGGGAGCTTTATTAACATATAATATCATTTGTTTCCATTTCATTTTTTCTGTGGTCTAGACCTGTGCTGGCTTAGACGGGGTGATGTACAAACAGCGAAAGGAAAAAGCTGACAACTGCAGAAGTGAAAGAGCAAGGCTAATTATCATAGGATTTAATGTATGTAGGGAACAATTTTAAATTCTGTCTGCCCTCTCTCTTTTTTTCCTAATAAATACAGATTTTTTTCTCTATTTCTATAGAGATCACATACAAATACCCAGGCATAGTGGCTGTCATTCAGAAAATTATATATTTGTAATTCTCTCCTTGTTGAAAATTATTGTTCTTGAGACATTCCCAGTGCACAGAAGTTTGAATAGGAAGTACAATCACCTTGAGTTCTTTTCATGTTGTATAAATTGTTACAAAAAGAAATAGTGATAATCTGTAGAGTAACTCCTCACAACACATCATTCCTGTGTTGAACATGTTAAGCAAATAAGCCAATAAACAATGTCCACTGACTTTTTTTTTTTTTTCTTTTAATTGGAATTAATGGCTATAACTGTAACTTTCTTCTCTTCAGCATGATCCATGTTGGCCAATACACCAAATGTCATTTTGGAACATGATCATTTAATTTTCTTTACGTGCTGTAAGCTGTACTTTCAGAGCTGTTGAAGCATGCTTCAACCAGCTGAACCCATGAACCAACTAGCGCTGACTTATTTACTAGTCTAAAGTAGTGATGATGCTGCTATAAGTTATATGAGGTAATTCTATTCAAGTAAGATATACTAATTAGGAATCTGGTAAGCCTTTCTTTGCCATAGATGGCACTGTTTTAACAGTGTTTTGATTTTTTATTGAATATCAGTGTGAAAAATCCTCTGTAATCACAGTATATGACACGATAAGTGACTTTTTGTTGTCTTACAAATGAGGTAGTCTAAATGCTGGGAGATTTCAGTGTGGCATCTTAAATATATATTTAAAATGAAATTCAAGCAAGATGAGTAAATTTGAAACAAAATAATTAATTGCTTTTTTCCCCCTTTATCTGTTACTGAAGCAAATTGTGTTAATTTACGTTCATTTTAAGATGCTGGTAGAATTTTCTCTTCGCAAAGAAACCAGTCAGCTGGTTGGCCAAAAAAAACGTCCCTCTAAGAATAGAACTCTCTCTCAAGTACGGAATAATATATTTTCTTCATAAGGAGACAAAAAAAAAAAAAAAAAGAGGAATGACACAAACAAAAACTCTCTAAGCACAGCTTCTTTGCTTTATTAGCCAATGTCAATCCCTTTTGAAACAAACAAGGAAAGAAAATAGACATGCAGTCTGTTTGTCGATTTATGCTCATTTTTGTGAAGTGTCCTCTGACATTTCTCTTTCTTTTCTGTTTTCCAGTTAAATACATTTCTAAATCCTCCTTACTTTTATCAGTTTTCTTGAGAACTGTGTACAGTTGCATAAATGAGATGTCAGCTTTTCTGTACAAGCTGTAAAAGATGGACTCAATACTAGATTGCTTTCATTTTTGTTGATGCCACCTTCATGTTATAGCCTCTGCCTTCAGAGAGGGCTCCCAAATCATTTTATTTCAGATTTCCATTCTTGCTGATGGTTATCAGATATTCCTTCTTCAGAGTTTTCACATAATTAATAATAACAGAGGTAACTAGCAAATTGTAGTCAGTATCAAACCATTAGAAAGCATAATAGACACAGTATATAACAGCTTTCAAGTTCCTTCTTCCTCAAAATAATTTTAATGGTTGTTTTAAACCACTGGCTCCAAAAAAGTCTTTTAATGAATTTCATATATCATTCAAAAAATAATAAAGAGAATAGAAAAGACATATAATTCTCACCCTCTAACAATCCAGAATGTTTTATTTAAACTGATTACGTTATTTATTGCTCTATTAATAATTGTAATTATTCACCTCCAAGTTTATTTCATTTTACTTATTAATATTGTATGGTTGGCTTTATTTTCATGAGTGCATATAGACCCCACCTATAAACATGTTATACAGGATTTTAAAGGAACTGAGAAGATATTTTATTCTTTTGAAGAATTTCATCATTTTAGCATCTAGGCATCTGTTAGTCTGTGATGGATTGCTATATCTAACCTTCCACACGGGCAGTAAATGCCACTTCACTGGTTTCTAATGGGTGAAACAGGTATTTCTGAACTGATATGGTGTGTCTTGGGGACCAAACCATATATTCTCTTGTTATAATTCAGACCTTGAATCAAAGTAAGATGTGAACTCTTACTGTGGATCTTGGTCTGTTTCAAGTTGTTGAAGGTAAGTTATTCTAACCTATTTAAAAGCAAAAACATCTGAGAGGAAAAAAAAAAAAAAACAACATTGAACTGGCTTAAATTAAAACTGTTTGTTGTTAACAGCCCATAATTAAATGCTAATAAATGAATTACATATTTGGGACCAATGACAGCAATAAAAGTAAGTGAGACACAATACTAGACACTTATTACCATCAGCAAGTAATTTTAAATGTCTTTCTATAAGAAATGCCAAGAAGATGCTGTCTACCTAACAAACACAGGTGGCTGCAAGCACTAGTGCAGCCAACAGTTATGTCTTTCTTCAGCACTATCAGTCTAGGGCAAGGAGTTTTGGGTGCCCCATTCACATTCACCAGCACTTGAACAAGAGGTGCTATGTGTGCATCCCCAGAGCATCAGCAGCTTCTGCTGCTACAAATGGAAAATGGAATTGGGAAGTGAGGAAGGAAACCACTGTTCCATTTTAGTTTTCTTTATTTTAGTGAGGGCCTTGCAGCAAACACGGGCTGTGCAGAAAAACAAATGAATTCCTTGCAAATTTTTAAAGTCATTTCTCACTTATCATTTCTCGCTTATTTTATGGTGTGTTTATAGCAATGGTGGCTGCATTCAATAGGAACATGTCAACCATTAGGAGTGCATCTGCCATTCTCTTCTTCTGAACATTCTGACAAAATAGTAGTGATGTCAGGTAGTTGTAAAGCTTATATTAAAATATATATATAAAAACAATCAGAGATTATATTTTTATACAATACCAGTATTTGAACAGCCACATGGTTTTGGGGTTGGGGAATAAATGTGAATTTAATCTGTTGTTTGGCTCTATGGCAGTACAGATAACATTTGCAACATAGAATTTTTATAGAATTATAATGTGGTAGTGGAATACGTTTATCTCCCTTTTAAAAAGGCAAGGAAGTATAATTATGCATATATATTCCTGAGCCACGACTCCTGAAGAATATGCATGCTTCCTCTGGAAATCCCATTATATGCAGTTTCTTTCTAAAGTAATTATGAGTACTGGAATAGGACCCTTAAAAAGGGAGATGAGCATTCCAGAGAGAGAATGCTTAACAATAACACTGTTGAGTGATTTTAATTATGTGGGCATTTTTTAGTAATTATTATTGTTTTCTAATAATGCCAGGTAATACTGGCAGCTGTCGTTACTTCCATTAGAAAGTAATGCTTCTCTTGTGAGTGTCTGAGAACTCATTCATAATGCTCTTTTGGAGGCAGATAGCAATGAAGTGAGATTGATTATTGCTTTGGGTGCATTACTGTCCACAATTTACTGACAGCTTGTCTTTAAAACTGAAATCTTGAGATTTTTGTGATTCTTTTCTGACTGATTTTATTCACCTTTTTAGGGTGTCTTTCTTCTTTACATTCTTAATTTTTTTTGTCCATTGCATGCTATCTCCATGAAAGCAACAGATACTTCACTTCCAAACATGGTGGTGGTTTTGATGTCATTTCTAGTAAATCTCGCACTTGTGTTGATGAGTGTGTTGAAAACTCATTTATAATAAGCAACCAGTTCATTTTGTAGGTCCAAGCAGAAGAGCTTTCAGAGGGACTGAATGCTTTTGCATATTCAACTTTTCATTTTGAATCTCCTGAATTGAATTTAGTGTTAATCTGTGTGAACAAGTTTAAACATGGTTTTCTGTCTTTTGCAGTTGTCCTAAACGAATTGTTCATGCCAAGCTCTTACGCATCTCAAGATGTATAATGACAGAAGGCAGCTTCAATCTGGTTATTTTGTCTTATTATCAATATGCTGCTATTGAAGGCAGAATTTTTATATTATAATGTATTTATTTCCTGTTCAACAAAGATAGGTGCAAAATCCTGCACCTGGTGAGTCTGATTCAGAGAGGACATCAATCAAGATTTGAGTTACCTGGGATTCAAATTAATGGCATGGCTATTGATAAATCTCCAGTGAAGGACAGAGCACTGGGTTGGTCTCTCTTATAAGCCCATGTTAAGAACTCTCTTTTGGTCCCTTCTGAGGATCAACTATAAAAGGCAATTACCAGATCCGCTCCTCTTTCTAAACCAGACAAAATATGTCCATTTAGAAAGACCTCTGCCTCCCACGTCCGTTTTTAAATGCCCCTGCCCCAAGTCTTCCTCAACAGGAGAATAACTATGAATTAAGTGGGATCTTTTCCCCCCATGGGAACCTAATGCTGTCACAGAAGAGACTCTCAGGAGCTCAGCATGGTGATTTGTGCTATTAATAATATGTTATATGAAGGAAACATGTTTTTATCCGAGTTCTGTGAAAAGAAATAGCTGAGATTCATATGCAGCAGTTCTCAGATTTTGGTTTTGCACTCAGCATAATGTATTGATTGTAAAATGGCTTATTTCCTGCAAGGATATTATAACATTATACATCCAATGAGGACAGTAAATAAAAATAACTTTGAGCCTGATTTTAGCTCAGTTTGCTTGTTGCAGTCCTTCCTAACATCATATAATTTCATATCATCTTTCTACCTGAAGTAAAATGCTTTGGTGTGCTTTGCATGTGAATTAATAGAGTATCCACAGATACAAGATATATGAAAAAAAAAACAGGAAGTAGGTATGCATTTGTGATTGTGTGTGGAATTGGCAGGGTGTCAGGACAAGAAACAATTATTGCTTTTATTTATCAGTTCTCATTGTAATCCACATTAAAAGTCTTAGCTACATTTTAAGCTACTTTAAAGAGGCACCTTACTTATACCCTCTGAGGAAAAAGGCTATTAGAACTGATATTCTTATTCCTTCATCAGCTAGAATTAATCTAGCTGTACTGAATAGCCCATATTCCAAACATCCCTCTTTATTGATTTGGATCTATTAGAGGTGGAAAGACTGGTCTGAATGACTCAGCTGGTCTATGTGGAGTCAGACTACTTTGAACTGTGTGCATGGAGGCGATCACACCAGCTATCAGTCTGCTGATTGATGCACAGAATTCCAAGGTTCTGCTCAATGCAGACTTTTGGGAAAAAAAAAAAATAATAAATCATTCTAAAGTAGAATGAAATGCAAATTATGAAACTTCATTCAACTATTATTGAATGGAGTTGTTATTCCCTAATAATCCTTGCTAATGTCCACTGGTAATACTTGCTTGTCCCAACCCTGAAGCAATGCAGGCTGACAATCCTTTCATCCAATAGTTGAACCCTTTCCTGAGAGAAGAATTTGAAACTTAGGTCTTTCCAAAACTGTTTTCAGTGAATACAGCTTCCAGAAAACATGAGAACAGCAGTTATTGTTCATGTAATTGCTTTTTGTGTACTTGGGGAGGGAGGACTAGAACATCAGTCCTGCTGCACGCTGATAAACACTACTGAAACAGTTGTTCTCATAACCAACTGCTGGAGGGCATTTTCTCCTGTTTTAATAACTCTCAAGCCAGGTGCATCGTATCCATCAGGGGCTTTTGTTTATTTGTTTCTGTCTTTCACTTTTGTGGGGAGAAACAGACTTACTGAACAGTTCTATCACAGGCAAACCCGGAGGTGGTTGCAATCTCAAAATATGCGTTGGTTCCTGTCAGTCTCTGTGTCAGAGTGTATCTAAGTAGCATGTGTTTTTGATAGTAGGTGTGGAGAAAGAAATTGCAAAATTTCCCTGAAACAACAACCTTAACACTCAAATGATGAAAATGAGTAAATAAAAGCAGCATCTGCCCCAGAGAGCACCTGGATAGCTATGCCAGTCTCTTTGCTTGCAACATTCATAGCAGATTTTAGTCATCCTCCAGTCATTCAGGAGCTGATCATTGCCTATTGCAAGTAATAGTGAGAATAGTGAGATAGTAAGAATAGTGAGATAGTGAGAAGCCTGGGATGATAGTGAAGTGGTGAGAGGAGTATAGTCGCTTCTTTCTGAACAGTTTAAACTGGTCGGCTGTGAGGACTTAGCAGACAGTGAAGAACAGTAGGAAACTGTTGTAACTTGCAACTTCAAATAACCTTTTGGTAATTACATTCCTGGCCACACCCACACTTATTTTCACTCTTTTTGTTTTTGTTTTTGTTTTTGAGCCAATGAGTGTATGAAAAAGGCTTAATAGCAGGTGTCATTCACAGTGATCCTGTGTTGTGCGCAATACGGCAAGACGAAAAATCTCCAGAGACTGGCTTTCTTTTTGTCTTACTTAAAAGTCAAATCAGAATGTGACACTGAGACTAGAATGGCAGAAAAGCTCCTTCACACATAAAGCCTTCCCCTCTCAGGCTCTGCTGGGAGCTCTGGGATGTTTTTAATGGAGAGCTAGAGGGAAAAGTTGCTAGTCTGTAAGGGCAGCTTTGTCCTGCCCACATGGCCCTTGTGCTCCCTGCACCCAATGTGTCTCTGACAGAAATACAGTGTCTTTTTCAGTAAAACCAAGTGAAATTCCAGTTTGTGTTTTAAAAAAATTCCTATAGTTGTTCATAGCAACATACCACGTTTTGATAAAGGACTGAATTTCTTACTGGGTACTCTGTATCCCATGAGCTCCATTTTCTTTGCTTATTATTGATGCCGTTTCCATATTTTCTTAAGGTTCATTATCTTGATTTAAATACAAATCTATCTGCATTAATGCTTTTCTCTATTAATGCTATTATTAACTTAGTAGAAATCCATTTGTAATGTTCCAGAGACTTATTCTGGTCGACTTTCTTGGAAAAAGAGTATTGATAAATGAACGCATCATTTTTCTTGTTCTCTTCTGTAGTTACACATCAGTGGCATTGTTCTCAAGCTCATGTCAGTAAGTGGATATCTGCAGATAATGACAGTATCGCTTCAAAGATCCTAAAAATCTGAGATGTAGTAGTCAATGAGGAATGAGTACTAAGCCAGTAAGAATGTCAAGGTGATGGAGGCTGCTGTATGGATAGAGAAAAGTGAGAGTCCAGAGCTGTTTAAAGCAGGAACACACAGAAAGGGATGAGCTGGGGTCAGGATGGGAATCTTTGGTTATGTTCCTGCCAGGAATGCATTCATTTTGTGGCTGTGATGAAGTTAATTCATGACAAAGGACTCTGGCAGTGCATGCTTGAACTTCCTGCAAAATTTCCCTGTGGATGCTGAATGACTGTTTGGGTCTAAACTATTTCCTTCTTCCTACAGCTGTAAGAATGTACCTGCCTTTTCATGCTAAAAGTGAATGCCCATTATTACTCCATGAAATAAACACCCATGATTCTAGTTTTTCTTGCTTCTATAATCAGCACACTAGACATGCTTATATATAATCTGAGGACAGAAATTCATTCAGCTGTAATTATGTGATCTCATTTGGCATCTAACTACATGATAAGAAATCAGTGATTAAATTTCCTTTCTGAATCTTTCTTCATCAGTCACAGAACAAGCTCAGTAATTATTCCTTTGTTATTGTGAGAACTGTGCCTTCACTATTGCATTGCTAATTGTTTACAGCTAAGGCAATTTATTTTTATAAATCACTCAACTGACTTTTTCTGGTTTGGTGATTCTCCACTGTTTTCAAAGGAGAAAACAGGGTTTATAGATTATATTAAATGAAATTCGTATGATCCTTCTGGTACACAAAATAGGACTACTGCAGTATCCATAATACTTTGTTCTTCTACCAAACATTTTAATCCAAAATGATTAATAAATATTCACAGAACATCCCAGCAGAGACCTGCAGGTTGCCCCAAACAACAAAGAGCTGCATCATTAGCGCAGTTGGACTAGATGATTTTAGTGATCTCTTCCAACCTTAATGATTCTGTGATCAAAGAAAAAATAATATCATGTTATAACTTGGGGTGAAATAACTCCATGCCCACTGCAGACAGAGCTTTTGAAAAACCTGATCGGTGGAAAGTGTGCCCGCCCATGGCAGGGGGTGAACTCTATGATCATTAAGGGTCCCTTCAATCCAAACCATCTTATGATTCCATTACTCTTTGAAATGTCATGTTTAACTTCCAGTGAACTTTGCATACAGTATCTGTGTTTTTAACTGTCTGCTTGCAAGTGTCTATTGGATGCATACATATTCAAATAGTAAAAACTCGTGTACTTCAATCACATTTGCTCAGAGTCAGCAAAGTGACAATTTTGTGGCCAAAATAAAAAAAAGCTACTCTTTAACCAAGTAAGAAATGTATGAAGTGGGATGGGAACACTAGAACTGTAACTAAGGTTTTTTGGTTTTTTTTTGGTTGTTGTTGTTGTTTTGTAGTTTTTTTAAAGCAGTTAAATCCACTGTGTAGAAACTTTCAAAAACTATGAGCCCAAGATAGGGCTTCCTCACCTGTGGTATCTTTGCTTCTTATAAGTTCTGGAAAACCTTTAAAGTAGTCATGGTTTGGATGCTTAAAGATTCAGTAAAACTGATTTTATGTCTGAGGTTAAGAATAAGCTGTCTTACCTCCTTCATTGACATCATTCTGCTTCAAGAAGGTATTTACTCACTATTAGCAGGCTGAGGAAAATAAAATACGAGCAAGAGTTCTTAAATCAGTCCCTTATCCTGATGTGTCTAGGTATATACATATGTATCTCTCTGTTGGCTTTACAAAACAGTGTTCTTATTTTTATATTTGAATAAATTATGCCAGAAAGTGAATTAATTCTCGAGATGAAATAAATTGAATAGGCATATGAAGCATCTATTCTGACATTGTTCTGTTTCTAGTTTATGGCAGGTCTGTGGTATTTTTTTTTAATCAGATAAGTATTTCAGAGGGCTTACAAATCCGAATTAAGGATGTGTCTTCATGAAATGTTATGCAGTCATCATAGAATGTTGTCAGATACCTTCACGTTTGTAATTACTGTATACGGTAGCACTGAAGGTGATGTGATTGTATAAAAAAGGAATTCTTTATTGTCAAAAATAAGGTAATAGGACCTTAGGAGGTACTGGTTGTTAAGCCAATTCTTAAGTCAATGATAATCATTGTAGCAACTGACTTCAATTAGATGCAAATATAACTGATTTAATTTTTTTTGGCATGAAGTGCACTAAGCTGAAGATTCTAGTTTAAAGTTAAAAGGTTTGTTCTGAAGGCTTGACAAGCATTTTGTAAATAGCATACTAAACTGAGCATAGTTATTCTGAGAGTTTCCTCCTTTTTTCAAAGAAGGCAAAAGAGTTGTTAAAGATCTGTGTGGGAATACAGACATAAATTAAGAAATCTGTAATGTGGACAGTACTGGAAGAAGCCTCATATAACATACTATGTTTTCTGTTTACAAGGTGGCATTTGGATGTATGTATTTCATTATTAAATTAGACTTAAAGCTAAAAAATGTATTCTGCAAGTGCTTTGTACTGTTCACTGCTGTCCATACTTTAAGGAAGACTTTTATTGTTGTTATTATTGAGGAAAAACTCCCAGTTCCCATGCATTTTCCCAAATCACTCCTATGGATTTCTTCGGTTCACTCAGGAGGAAGATAAACTTCCCTGACATTACTGCATTTGTTTCTGATTAACTTCTAATCTGATGAATTGAAATGATCAAATTTTGCTGTTACTTTTTTTAAACATAACCTTAACAAAATTTCAAAAGTTTCATCTTACAGAAAAAGTTGTCCTAATTACTTTTTTGTGCGTCAGTTAACACAGTTGAAGTTGTCAAAATTTGCATTGTTTTTAAATAGATATTACTGTGCTGTTGAGTATATGCAAGTATATACTTAAGGAGAAGAATGTTGTTTTTATATACTGAAAATCAGAACTTGTATCTTTTTCTGAGACACAAATGTATGATCTACTTCTGTATTAGCTACCTCGGAAATTATTGACTGTGTTACTAACACTATTGACTGAGTGACTTTCAGGGTTTATTTACTAAACTGAATATTTCAGGAGGCTTGGCAATAGTATAAAGTAGGATCTGGAATTTTGGGGAAGATTAATCTGAAATTACTTATGGTACACATTTCCAAACATCTTACGTGACCAGATTCAGAATGCTTCCTTTTGGGTTGTCTTTTGGCCCTCCCTTGAGGAGCTGGAAGTCAAATTGGTGAAAATAAGACAACAACGTAGCAGCTGTTAAGATTACTTTTATTCTTGCATCATTGTGATATTTCCTACAGAAGTCTTTTAGTGAGGTGAATCTAGCAGAAATATTTTGGATGATCTTCATAAATTCTGCAGTTTGCTATGAAGAAATTAAACCTGTGAAATTAAGATGAATACGATAGTTGCACAATTTGTATTATAATAAAGCAAGGTCAGTAGCAGAATAACCATACAGTATTTGGGCTGCTGTGCTCTCATATTTCAAGGATGATAGGTAATTTTATACTAACATGAAATTGGATGCAACAAGTCTGCAGTTTCATGAATTAAAAAATTTTCAAAGGTCTGAAGAGTAAATAAATATTTTCAGTTAGTATTTGAAAATAGAAGGTGTGAGCGTGCATGGCATGTGACCCAGGGTTTGCAAAGGAGTAAGCTTCTTCTTCTCAGTCTCTCAAAAATAGGACAGAATTGCCCATTTAGCAAGAGGACTTTGATGTTTTGAACTCAAGGGGCAAGGTCATCAGACGCTGTAAATTGCTTTCCTGAAATCACTCTAGACACAGAGAAGCAAAGGATCTACTCCAGGCATTCTTCCATGATAAATGAATCACAGTACAACTCACAGAATATCTGCAAATGACAGAAATTAACATGGAAGAAGACTCATCACTGTGTTCTTTTGCTAAAAAAAAAAAGCTTTTTTTCAGTGTTTTGTCCAATTTGCTGACACAAGCATTGGCAAACTGGGAGAAATCCAGTCATTATATTGCCCTTCATTCTGAAAAAAAACCTGAGTAAGAGGCTGAAGCTAGGTATGTTTTTTTCTGTCATCTGTGAGAGCGGTATTTATTTTCGAGCAGTGTTTGTTGGTTAACTGCTGCTGCAGTAACCAGTGCTGCAGAAGGAGTACGAAATATTGTTGATTCCTGCTTCATAAAAATGGTCACTTTAGAAAGATTTCTTGCCAGACTTCATAATACAAAATGAGCTGAAATCCAGGTTGGGGAGCAGAGATGGGCAGGAACATATATTACAGTGGACTTCCTTCTTGGAAACTTCAAAAGAGGTACTGAGGGACTGAACAAATTGCACTCACATTGTGAAGGTAGCTCTAAATCAGAAAGGAGCATGCTGCTTGATACTGAAAAACCTCACAAGCCTGCAGCCTACTTATGCAAAGTAAAGGATTTCAAATTGCAGGATTTTTTGTGCTTAGCTAAATTAGTTGCAGAAATTTTAATAGGTGGATTTTATTTTCAAAGGTGCAGTGATCAACTCCAGGACTTTAACGCACTAAGTCTTAAGGTAAGTTATTTATATAATGGAATTGCTTTAACTGAGTAAATGCTATTTTGCTGTTTGTAATTCTATTGAAAGAAGTCTAAAAACAAGTTGGCTTTAATTGTATGTTTACCAATTATATATATATATTTTTGTTCTGCATGGAAGAATTGAGGTATGTACTATGTTATTTGAGTTGACCATAGCAAGCTGATCGCAGGTCATATATTTCTCCTCTCTTAACTGGGTGGAACAGGTTGACTGATCACTTGGCTGGTATGTTTTGTTCTGTTTTATGACTCCCACTGTTAGGCCTGAAAAGTGAAGATAGATGCAGTACAATCCTTTAATAATGTTATTAAACTTTTCCTATTTGGGCATTAAGTTTTAACAGAAAGTGTTCCAGAACTCCAATATGGATCACTTCTTAAAACTTCTGCTTTCATTTTTAATATAAAATGTGGCTGTAGCTCCAGAACTTTGGAGGAAAAAAATGAAAAAGTGGGATTTTAAAGATGCATGAAATGGATAGCAAATAAAAATGCAGTAATTTTTGAAACCAAAAATCCTGTGTATTTTCAGTGCTTGATTGGTGGGGTTCTCCATGAATGTTTGCAATTTCTTGTGATCTGTGAGAGCTCAGAGAGGTCAGACAGCCACATTGATGCAGCTAGAAAACTATTCTGCAAAATCTTCAGTGCTTATTACATTTCCCTGTTACCCAGCAGATATGTTTGCTCACACTCTTCCACTCTTCAAGGCCTTAAAGAAGAAGACTCTGCCCTCCCCGGCCCACGCTAGATTCATTGGCAAAGAAATCCCTTCTTCTTCATACCTATGTTCCATCTGTCTTCTGGTAGGCCCATTATCAGAAATAATAAATGTCTGCATTAAGAACTTTGTCCTTGAAATAGCACTGATGGGACTAGAATGTTTCAGATATGCTTTGGGAAGGAAAAGTTCTGCATATATATGGGTAAAATCTTCATCAAAACCCACTAGAGTCACTTCTCACATTCTGAGCAGCTGACAGATTCTGATAGATTCTGATGCAAATCACATCAGCTGCTGCAGAACTGGTCAATTCCATTCCATCAATCGACAGTGAACCATCTAGCAGTAAAAATACAGGTCAGGCAGTAGTAAGTCTTTCCATGCAGGAGTGCTAGAGAAAAATGAAAAGTTGTTATCCCCAGTGTTATTGACTAATTAATTCCAACTAGTTGGCATGGTACTCTTATGTTATCTGATATTGTTTGATCTGTTATTTTGAGGGCTCTAGGCTAATTCTCAGCAAGTTATTATACTAGTAATTTTTAACCTTATGTAGCATGTTTTGCGATTGGTCAGAGGAAACAAAAGGCAAAAAGGTCATGAAGAAGGAGAAACCATGTGATCCTCGGGGATGCACACTCTACCTGGAAAAATTGGCTGCTATCAATTTTCCAAATTAATAAACAGGACACCAGACGCAAATGATGCTCTTGAAGCACTTGATACTTGTAGCCTGTAGCCTTTGTATCTGATACTAGAAGGCGATCTGTGAGGACACATATACTACAACTACCACTAAATCTGTATCAGTGCAACACTGAATTTTGTTTTTCCCTACATTTTATCTTCAAAAAGTCAGCCAAAGAGAGATTCAGATAGCACCATCACACTTCCTCCTATTCTGTAAGTTCTCATGAACTGTTCCAGAGCTTCTTCACTTTATTCATTTTTTTGGTGTTTCCAGAATCACCTGTTTCAAAAGCTCGCTGAAATAACTGAAATCCAGCACCAACATTTAAAACACATCATCAGAATTAATGCATTCATTACATCTGCATTCTCTTCTCTGAGCTGTCTCTTTCTCTATCCTTTGCCTGTCCTCCTGGTTTAAATGGCAAACCCTTGGGTCAGCTAATGTCTTACACATTTATATAAAATAGTATAGCAAGAACCACTTACTCTATTGTCCTCATTTTCCATTAGTACTACAGAAAAGAATATAGTAAAAAAAAGGAGCAATGAATATCTCCCCATACATTATCCAAAACCAGCCAAAAGTCAGTACACTGCATATCCCTCATTTTCTTTGTTGAGAAACTGGCAAAATGCTAAAACTGAAATGAGCAATGTAATTCTCAAAACTGAACAGGATTTCAAGCCATCACACTGTCAGAACTCTAGAGGAGCTCCAGAGGAGACAGAGCAGACTACTCTCACCAGTATTGTCATAAAGCCTCTCACTGTAATCAGTTCATTTATGAATTTCGCTTTCATGATGGTGGAGATGCAACAGAAAGTGTGGGGTTGTTGTGCATGTCTTGCTTGTTTGATTTTACTGCTGCCCATTAGGTAGCACACTTTCAAATATTTGTTCTGTAGCACTGTGCTTTTTAAAGTATTTTCCACACTTCAGCTTTACTGCCTCTCCAGTGTTATTACCTCAGCTCACTTTAAGACTGAACTGCAGTGATGGTAGAAATGAACAGGCAGAGAATGAAATTGATGTTAAATATTAAACTTGTCTACTTAAATAGGGTTCAGGGGGTTTTAGATCTAGTGACATGTTCTTGTTCAGATTCTTCTTTTAAATGCCAGTTTTGCTGAATGTCTGTGACTTCAAAAGTCACAGCCAATATTATTGCACTAGAAACACTGCCTTGGCAGAGTACAGAGGCAAAATAAGCTTTCTTCTACTACTGTAAAACAGTACGCAATTACAGAGCAGATTACACTGATAATGTGCAGTAAAAAAAAGATGTTGAGTTTTTTTTTTCATTCTTTCAGACAACTTGTACAATTTCACAGAATCACAAAATGTTTGAGAATGCCAGGCACCTCTGGGGATAGTCTAGTAGAATGCCTCTGCTGACAGTGGGATCAGCTGCAGCTAGTTGCTAAGAGCTGTGTACAATTAGTTTTTAATAGCACTAAAGATGGAGACTCTACAGTGTCTCTGAGCAACCTGTTCCAGTGTTCAACCACCTTCACAGAAAGAATGTTTTCTTGTGCTCAGACAGAATTTCAGTTTGTGGGTATTGCTTGTCACTGGGCTCTGCTAAGAACTTACTCCGTCTTCTTTTTCCCATCAGATACTTACGTGTATTTATAAGGTTCTCTTGAACCTTCTCCAGGCTGAAAAGTCCCAGCTCTCTCAGCTTCTCATCACAGATGAGATGCTCAGGTTCCTTCATTACCTTTGTAGCCCGGTGCTGGACTCACTCTGTATGTCAATGTCTTTCTTATTGGGGAGGCTAGAGCTGCTCCAGCTCTCAGATGTGTCTCACAAAGACTAAGCAGGGGGCAAGGATCACCTCCATCCACCTGCTGACAACACACCTCCTAATATAGCCCTCTTACTTCAAAGGCACATGGCTGGCTTATGGTCAGCTTATCACTGGATCCTTCTCTGCAGATCTGTCTCCAGCCAGTCACCTCCAACATGTACCGATTACAGGAGTTTATTCCTACCCAAGTTCAAGCCTTTGTATTTCCGGTTGTGGAGCTTTGTGAAGTTTCTCCTGGCTCATTTCTCCAGTCTCTTATGGCCCCTCTGAATGGCAGCACACCTGCCAAACCTAGTCCTTCTAATTTTGGATCATCTTCAAATCCATTATGATGCTTTCTGGCCTGTTGTCCAGGTCATGAATGAGTGGGTGAAACACTTTTGGCCCAAGTATCCACTTATAGGTTGAACCACTACTGATTGCTGGCCTTCTCCTGGTCTTTGGGCCACTGAGCATAATTCTTTGATGCTAACAGTTTGCATAATTTTCCATCTATCACAGTGTGTGCATATTTAATGTGTTCTCTGTATGTGAGGATGTTATGAGAGAGTGATGAAAACCTTAGTGAGGTTGAGATAAACAGAATCCAGTGCTTTACCTTCCACCAAGCTCATGGAATGCTGTCAGACTGTTAAACTGTTTCCCTTCCATAGATCTGTGATGACTACTTCCAGTCACTTTCTTCTCTTTGAGTTTGGAAAGAATTTCCAAGATTACTTGCTTAATTTGCCTAGGGTTTCCAAGATGCTCCTTCTTACCCATCTTGATGGTGGGTGTGACCTTTATATTCTCCCAGTCCTGAAGAGCCTTTCTGCTGTGGAGGAAATGACATGGGTTAGCTCCCTCAGCACTCATGGGAACATCCTGTTGACCCTCCATGTATACTAATCCACCCCATTGTCTTCAAATCACAGAGTCATAGAATTTCCCAACTTGGAAGGACCAATAACATTCACCAAGCCAGTCCAACTGCAAGCTCCACACAGAACCAGTCAAAAATCAGGAGGTTTTTCTACAGGCTCTTCTCACCTTCTCTTTTACTCCTGCTGAAATCTGTTTTGGTTATTTCTTGCTGGTGGTTTTTATGATGATCTGCACTATAAGACATGGTCAGAGAAGGTTATAAAACACTTCTATTTCGCATCGGTTTTTCTACTCTATCTTTGGAGCTAATTTCTTTATAAAAGAGTGTTCAAACCCCTGTTTGTTGCCATGCAATTGACTTTTCATATTTAAATTCTATAAAGATTTTTGCCCCAGTGATACTCTCTGCACAATCTGCTTCATATCATTTATCTCTTCTGTTAGGTGCAGACTCCTTTTAAGGCACTGCCCCATGTTTTCACCCCACCCATCCTTACTCAGGTTTTTGCTGTACTTTCACACTCATAGGATGAATGGAGGCTTTCAGGAATCCTGAAGGAGGAATCTTGATATATGGTATCCTGAGCTAACAGGTGATCTTTCATCATTGCAAACAATGTGCTATTGGGTCAGTGCATTTCCAGGACATTTGCCTGTTCTTCCAGCATTTTTCTTTAGTGACAAGTATGCTTCATTGATTAGGTACTCTTCCTTTCTTCATTGTCTGCTCCAAGTTTAGGCAAGACTTTTCTTCTTAATAACCCAAACATCCTCAGTTTAAGCACAATTTCTATTATACTGTGTCAGGAATGTCTTCTGCCTACGTTATTAAACAATTTCTAGTTTATGGAATTCTTGACCTCTGTTCAGACAGTTTATCTTTTGATCCTATTACTTTCCATCTTTCTCAGTAGCATTAAAGATCAAAGTGTTTCATTTCAATCATACAAATTCTTATGTATCTAAATCTGCAAGAAACATTTTCAATTCTTATCCAATTGCTCTCATCACACTGTAAAATTAAAACTTGGAGGAATATGTTGAGTGTCTAACTTGGGCCATACACAATCTTAGACACTCTGATAATTTTAATACAATTGAACAATTGTTGTATTAAATTGTTTTAAATCTGCTGTCATTCTGGAAAGTACTTATGAAAGCTGTACTTTTTTAGTTAGCTCCTTTGTGAATCTGTGATACTAGATTTCTAGGAAAAGTTTTCTTGCTCAGAGATGTGACTGTGGAATGATTGTTAAATAAAAAATACCTTTCCCCATTGTATTTTGTACTGTAGTTTGATAACAGAATTGTTCTGAAGAATATTAGTGTCTTCCTCCCTCTATCACACTAAAAATCAGTTCTTCTGATTGTGGAGGCCTCTACATGAATCAGTGGCTGATCAACATGCACTGGATTGGATGAAGAAGCTTTTTCAAAACAGAACATTCAGTTGACTTCCAAAGTTTGCTCCACAAACTTTTTTCACTGTGCCTATATTCATCTGGGAGGGATTTTACTCACATCTAGAGGCTCACAGATTTGGAAAGATGTGGGAAGCCTGACTGCCAGTGAAGACTGAGGTAAAGAACTTGTTGAATGCCTCAGCCTTCTCTGTGTCTGAAGTTGCCAGGCTCTCCTCATTTATCAGAGCACATACACTCTCCTTGGCCTATCTGTTCTGAATGGTCTACCTGTAGAACCTCTTCTTGTTACTTTTCACATCCCTCAACATGTTCAGTTCAATCTGCACTTTGGCTTTCCTGATACCATCTTTGCACGTCTGGACAGCATCCTTGTATTCTTTCCAGGCAACGCGTCTCTGCTTCTACTTCCCATGCATTTCCTTCTTTTCTTTCAGTTTGGCCAGCAGGTCCTTTTCCTGCTATGCCAGTGTCCTGCGTCCTCTGCTCGATTTCTTATACTGGATGGAGAGCTCTCACATCTGGGAATGATCAGTTCATATGAGAGGGGACTTGCAGGTCAATCTAAGAAGTAGTTTTGGTTTATTTTGTTTTAAGATAAAAACTATCTGTTAATCCTGACTGTTTTAATGAGTCAGTAAGGACAACACAGTTGCCTATACTTAGCAAAAACTGTTTATCTGGAATATGAGTTTGCAGTATGTGGTTTTGACATATACTGGGTAATTATGGCCTTGTACATGCTCATTTATAATGTATTAAATGATTAAGTTCACATGGACACAGTTGGCTTTTTTCAATTAAAATGAAAAAATATCTGTGTCTTACAGGTTCGTTTCAAGCATTTTGAATGTGGTGTCATGAGAGATGCTGTTGTCATGACAGGTTGGGATTATCATGATCAAGTACTCTATTTTGATCACCCAGTTACTAAAAACTTTGCATGGTAGAAAGTAAAGATTGGACTTTTAAAAGCAGTAAACAGGTAAGGCTATTTAAATCTGTTTATGTATTGTCTGTTTACAGGCTTATTTCAGTTACAGTTGTTCATAGAATCATTTATCAAGTTCTTTCAAACAGGATGCCCTCTTAATTGCCGTCTCAAAGTAGTAGCTGTGTCTTGAAACATAAATTTGCTACTCTCTAAGTGCAGTATGTTAAAGATCAGGTCAAAATAAAATTTTAGTCATGTTTCTCAAACAGAAACACAAAAAACATTGGCTTTACTTGTGTTAAAGCAGATGCCTATTCCACCTTATAACTTACTTTTAAAGAGCATTTGCACAGTCCTATCTTACAGCCAAAAAATATCTGTATTCCACAAGCACAAATGCAAAGAACCTCAAACTTCAGTTCAAAATAGCTATTTACTTCATGCAGCACATTGTTTTCTTTACACAAAACATGTTTTTGGCAAAAGAAGACTGATTAATTTCCCTTAATACCTGTTAATAAGAAGAATCTCTGCTAAACCAACTAGAGTTGCACCAGTATGAAAAGAATGGATGAAATGTGAAGAATTAGGCAAGCACAAAAATTTAAGGTCTACTGTGCACATTTTTATATTAAAATTTTGCTACCTGTATGAAGTGTGAGCCTGAGGGCATGTTTATTTCAAGGTTGTTTTAGCTTTGTGTTTTCCTTTATTATTAGATCCTGATAATTCATTTTCATTTCTGGATAAGACTTCTGTTTTGGACTCTAAATAATTTATCTCATTCCTTAGAGCAATCTACAGAAACAGATTAGTTTAACATAAAGCAATTTGTTATGGATACATTCAAACATTACCAAAATACACCCTTCCTGTTTGACTTTGGTGTTTCAGGAAATTTGGAAGAGAAGGTGAATTGGTTTTGGTTTTGTTTTGTTTTTATTTTTCTCTGAATGTTGCTGTAGCTTTTTTCTTTTTAAGCAAAACCGTTAGACATTAACTATGCAGCAATATGGCATTTTGACAAAGAACTCAATTAGTGGAGACTCCTTTTGCTGGTATGTAGTCTTCATGCTTGTGACTGATTAAGGAAGACTGTTCGTGTTTTCCTTTTGGGGCTGGTATAGAATAATTTCCCAAGACTATATGCAAAACTACCTTGGCTGTGTTTAAGGCAGGAATCAATATGGGTGCACAAATTCCAAGCTTACGTCGGTGTGAAAACCACAAATATGTCACTTGGGTGAGAAAGCAGTAGAGCAATGTTCAGACAGCAGTGTAGCATGTGACTATGCGACTTCCAGTCACGTCTTCATTGATAAAAGCCAGATTGAAGTAAGATCAGAAAAGTTATCTTTAAATTTCATTTCCCATGCTTCTGGTTTTGAAGAACATTCAGATACGGGTAAGTTACTATCTGCATCTATACCACAGATAAACTAAAATTTTGTCTGTACATGAAAAATATTTGAAACAGAATTACTGTTAGCAGTAGAAAAAGTGAATTTCTTTGTTGATGTTGCACTGCATCTGAACTGTCCTCTGAATTAGAAACAAGTTATTTCAGGAATAGGTTTGTTTTAAATATTTTTACCAACGTGGTGATGCAGACTCAGAATAGAAAGGAAAAAGGAGTGGGGCAATGACTAAAATAATTCAGCTGTTCTGAAAACACCATGCTGCAGCTCAACTTAAAGGCACAGAATTAGGAAAATTTAATGCTGATGTTAAGTGATAGAAAAAAGTATTTGTTTAAAATGACATATAGTGTTTTTTGTTTCTAGCCTCAAGTTAATTTCCTGTGGAAACCTACAGTCTGATAAAATATGCTTCTCATACACGTATGTTTCTCATGGTAGCTTTATTCTTATGTTAATCATGTATATAGGTGTGAGTCACTTTTGAATTGGGATCTTTTGTGCTGAAGTCATCTTTGTCTCCTCGAGCCCCTGACTTTTATCCATTTAAAAATAGATAAATTTGTTCACAGTTTTTAATTTAAGTGTTGGTTTGAAGAAAAAGCCAACAGTGATAAAACTGTCAATAATATTTAACAAGCTTTGAGGGCATGCAATATGTGTAACATGAGGCAAAAGAAACACGATGGCCTTATCTTGCCTTTCATGCATTTTTATTCTGTTGTCCCTCTAGAAGTTCTTTGCTGTCTCTAACACACCATCCGCCAAAATGCTATCTTCCTGTTTTCCCTCAACAACCTCCTCATGATATCACTATGCACTTGTTATCCTATGAAGGTACCGTGCTTTTTTTTAGGGGCAGGAGGGAGAACTGGGACAACCACATCTACCTGATGCATTCCTCTGATATTTTTATGAGAGATTGTTCTCAGTGCATGACAAACTGTAGTCAGAGGCTTACATTAACTCCTGAAAGAGAATCATTTTTTACATGCTTACTGATTTGTGGGGATTTCTTACAGGGAATTTATTTTTTATAATACTTTGATTTTTAGTCAATAGCAGTACCCTCTAGTATCTGAGTGGTAGCCAGAAATTTCTGTCCAGAAGTTTATATGTTGTTTTTAGGATCTGATTGTATAGTTACCAAAGTGATAGCACCAAGCCTAGGTCAGAAATGCTCTGCTTTCAAAATATGGTGTATACCTTCTGAAGTTCCTGAACAATAGAAATTTAGATACAATACTAATGTGCATGGCGGACTCTTAATATTTCACTGGATATTAAATCAAAATGAAAATCTTTTCTAAAGGTAACGAGTTTGTTCATATTTTGAAAGCTTTGCATATAATATGCACAGGACAGGTAACTATGATGTGCAAAATAGCTGAAGACACTGTGCTTTTGGGAAGGACTTGAAGATAAATATATATATTTTAGATCTGGAGGCTTTAAGTGACTGATAATAGTATGATGTTCTTCCTTCAGCATTATTACTGGGGGGCAGCTGCTTGATAACTCCAAATCACTCTGAAGCTGTTCACACTAGTGTACAAGCAGTAAGAAGTCAACATATCTGGGAGCATAGGGATGAGATGATCAAGTTTATGATCCCTTATGATTTTCTGAGTCTCACCTGAATATATATTGAACTTAGATTGCAGACCATTTTTACTACAAAACCTTTGTTTCTCTATGACTTATTCCTCCCACCAATTCTTTCTTCTTTTGAAGTTTATGTACTTTAATGTTTCTGTTACATAACATGTAATTTCTTGACTTCATTTGAAGAATGGTGTCTTCTTGGAAGACAAGGTTCCAGAACCATATAAATATGTACAAATGTAAAATTTGTTTATATCTAAAATGTTCTGTAATCTACCATGGTAAAAGAAGGTATGCAAAGGATTGAACCTCAGGAATCAAAAGACTAATAATATGAAAATAAAATCTATTGCAGTTTAATTTTTTATTATTACAATAGTAAGTCTCATGAAATAAAGCCACTGTAAGACCCATCTTTAGATATCTGAAGTTAGATAAGGCTGATGGTGTTTTTTGCAATGAAACATACTTCTGTATATCATTTTTCCTGTCCTTTTAAGGCAAACTGATTGATTTTACTAGATTGTTTACAGATTGTTTTTGGACTTTGATAGGGAAAATCTGATTAAATCTGGGCAAGGGCCTTTACTGAGAACCATAGAATCTTTAGAATTGGAAGATGACCCATCTATTCCAACACCCCTGCAATGAGCAGGGACATCTATAGTGATATCAGGTGTCTCAGAGCCACCTCCAGCCTGACCTTGAAAGTCTCCTGGGACAGGATCTGCACCACATCTTTGGGTAGCCTGTTTCAGTGTTATGTACATGTTTCTGTGAAAACACTGTGCAAAAGCTCTGTTGATTTTACTGGCTCTCTGGAACACGGAAGACAAGATTGGCTTTGTTCTTCCTCTTTCCTGCTCTTCCACATTTCAGTTCTTCAAAAGAATTTGATACTTTTGGTAACTTATAATGTGTGCAAATGTATTGTGGCATCCCTTTAATAAATTTCCAGTAAGTTTTAAAGGGAAAGTGTAAGGAAGGACTCCACAGTTGGAGGAAACAAAGCATGGACAACTCAAGAAATTTGTCCGCATCTCTCCACTGTTGAACGTGGACCAGAAGGTCAGGAAGCACCTCTGAACCTCACACATGCAAACTGCCTCCCCCCACGAATTGTACCTGGCTGTAGTGTTCTATGGACCAATTTAAGTGTCATCTGGGCAGATGACAGTGCTGCTCTGACCCAGCCGGAAAGCTGGAACACACCAAACTGAAGGATAGGAAAATGTAAATATTGGAGAGCTTCATCAGCATCATCTATTAATATGCAGGGAGGTGAATAAAGCAGTGTTCACCTTATCCAGAACAATATAAAATGCTCTTTATATAAGTATAAATATAAATATATATAAAACTTTTCTTTAACTTACAGATTATCATCTCCTTGGAACTATACCGCTCTTACTTAAACACATCCTTGCATAGTGTTCCATATCAACCCAGAGTGGGTCAGCATCCAGTGCCTGTGACTCTTAAAACTCATTCCCATGTGCATTTTTTTGAAATGAAGTCTCATAATCCTGTTCCTCAAATTTATGTTTCAATTAAAAGCGAAGTAGCTTCTTCCAAACTTTATTTCTCTTACATGGCTTTTATATCTTCTTTTTATCCTTCTATGCCTCACTTTATACCTGTATCAATCATTAGATTTCAACTCTACAGCAAGTTCAGCTGACCAAGAAAGGAAGCCAGATACAGATATCATCACCATGCTCACTAATAAAAATAAATGAGTTACCAAAATGTTTTGATTGTAGAGGATCTTACAAAAAGTTAATAGCAGATCTGAAGAAAGATTTAGGGAGATCCTAAGCATATCTACTATCTTGTTACTGATGAGAGGAACTAAAGCTCTATAACACAGTAGCTTCTTCATTGAAGTGTGCCTATGACTTTACTAAAAAAATATGTAACTGAAAGAATGTAGCCAGAGTTGATTGGATTACAGTCTATGAATTGAATCTGAGCATCCCTTAAATTTGTTTCAAGTGTTCTTGAGAATCTGTAAATTCTCTGAGTGTTCAGCACTTCACAGAAAGATACACAATAATGGTGTTAAAAGAACACAGGCATCCATGTAAGAAGTGCCTGCTATTTGCCTAATTCCCTGTAGTGCCCAGTATTTTGATATTACGCATTTTGTGCAAATAAATATAAATCTATATAAAGGTCTCTTCCTGTTTCTTCTTTTTCTCAGGTTCTCTTGTTTCGATGAGATTTCAATCCCACTGTAGGCACTTTTTAAAAAGTGCCCTCTCCTTTTCAAGGACATTTATGTACATAAAAGAGATTCAGGTGGTAATCTGATTGTCTGGGGATTTTATCAAGATCAAATGGCACTTTGAACTTTCTGTCTTTACAATTTCATGGTTTTACAGTTTAAGTTTTATGAGAGTTTGCTTTTCTCCTCTTACTGTCTGACCTGTTGTGACATTGTAAAAGCAACACATACTTGCACGCTTCTCAGAACACAAGAGTTTCATTCTGTGATGAGACAAGAATGAATAACTGAGAGACTATTGTTAGTGTGATGCAATTTGGTGGGGCTTCTCTAACTAGGACCAGGGGGAATGGCTTCAAGTTACGGCAGGGGAGATTCAGGCTGGACATTAGGAAGTATTACTTTTCAGAAAGGGTGGTCAGGCACTGCAGTGGATGCCCAGGGAGGTGGTGGAGTCACCGAGCCTGGGGGTGTTCAAGGAAAGACTGGATGTTGTGTTGAGGGACATGGTTTAGTGGGAGCTATTGGGAATAGGTGAACGGTTGGACTGGGTGATCTTTTAGGTCTTTTCCAACCTTGGTGATTCTATGATTCTATGATTCTAGGGATAGATCTTTACAGATTGGAAAAGAAAATTTATTTAACAGTGTACACTCAACTTCATATAAACTTCAACTTCATATAAAGCTCCTAAACAAGATTAATATCTCATTTTCTGTCAAATAAATAATATGTATTTTAGGAAGTCTCTACAGAAGCATTTAAAGTCATATACTTTAGCAGCCTTAAATGAGCTGTCCAAGTCAGTTAAATAATCAGTTCTTTCTTCCTTCCCCCCCAAAAAGACAAAAAGTGGAAGAAGGAAGAAGGGCTAACTTTTCATATGTAGCTATACGTTGAAATGTCCTTTTGTGTATCCTTTTCAACCACTGTAGCTTGATAACTGGAATAGCATGTATCTTGCAGCAAGTTCTGTATTCTGGAGTGTTCACAACTGAAAATAACTTTCTCCACTAGGGTAAGCATAAATAGCATTAATAGAAATTCTACTGCAGTGTAAATACTTTGATCAAAACCTACAGTTTCAGAAAAAAAGCACAGGTGTAGTACTCATTCTAGCCTTTCTAAGAACTGTACTTGAGCTCTGTAGTTGTTGTCACTGGCAATCCTTGCTCCATTGCTTTTGTTACTGTAGTGATTCAAGTTGATTAGAAGTGCTTTTTAAGATACTGGACAAATCCTGGTCTGAAGTGAAGAGGAACTCTTCATAGGAACTGAGTACAGCCCTCACTGAAAATGTGCAAATGTGTATGAAGACCATTAAGGGGAGCAGTCAAAAAGTTGATCTGGAATCGTCTTTGCAATGTACAGCCTCTGTGAGCATAGTGTTGAACATACAGACCTGATCTGAAATCCATACAAGTAATGCACTTTCACTGAGATTCCCTGTAAATGCAAAGCATGCAAAAGTAATAAGTGAAGCTTCAGGTATTAACTCTCCACAACTTAATGGTGCTGCAGTATGCAGTTTTGGGCATTTGAGTTATATCTGGTATTAACCAGATGGCATATTGTATTGTCCTGGTTCATGAGTAGCTCAGAATCATTCTTGTCTTTCCTGTGACAGCTTGCTTTACACAAGAAAAGGGATTTGTTATAGGTAATCAATAAGTTACACGATTCTGGAGAATGTTGGTATGAGATGTGAAACTAAATTTTGACATTTTAAGTTTTTGATAAACTGAGGTAGTTTTCTTCCTGCAGCTCCTCTTCATCTGTTTTCGTCATATGACTAACAAACATTAAGCACTCTTCTTAATTGTGAATGTGGAGATCAAATCTACCATACATTGCATCACAAATATGTTGAAGAAATAGCATTGTATTGAACTGTTTACATTTTGTTTCTTCAAATGAGATATTTTACAGATGCTTCAAGCTGAAACCAGATACTGTCAGTATCCTTCACATCTACTTTTCTCTGTGTAACTGCAGTGAAATCAGAACTGCTTACGAGCAGGCTGCTGTAACATGGTGCTTGTTCTCACGTCAAAAAGCCTTTCATCATGAACAGTAGGATAAACTATTTTAGCTTCCTGTCTTCAAAGAGATGTGTTCTATAAATGAAAGAACAGAGTATTCTGAAAATGCTCTATTCTATTGCTGTAGAACTAACTTCACATTATTGCATAACTGTGTATTGTTTGTATCAAATATATATATATATATATATAGGATATATATGGCCATATGGGTGCATAATTACAGTATACAGAAAATTGCATTCAAGTGAATGCATGTTAGAAATAATTCTGGCCACAGACTTTGTGAGGAAATATTTAGCCTCTTTTTTAGAGGAGCTGTGATGTGAACTTTGGTCTTTCACTGTCATCTCCTTGTGTTCCAACTCTATCACAGTACTAACCACATTTCCAGTCAGAAGACAATGTAATGATTCATCATACCTGATTCTGTGAAATTAGAGCACTGATACTACTATTATTTCCCTATCATAGCCTCCTCCTAGCAAAGCAAGAGAGTGCATAGGATTTTTTCTTTGCATTTTGGGATTTTTTTCTTCTTTCAGACTCTGTTGGTTCCTCTGCTGTTTCGTAGGAGCAGGAGCACCTTTGAAGATTCCTACAAGTGCTATGTGCTGTTCCGTCAGATAATGGCAGGAATTAATTTCTCCTGGATTTAAAGATGGAACACAGTAGTAGTAACATTCAGAGTACAGTGTTGTGAGGAACTTTGACAGGCTGCCAGATGCCCACCCTGCTGCTCCCTCACTCCTTCTCAGCAGGATGGGGGGAGTAAATAAGATGAATAAGCTGAGATAAGGACAGAGAGATCAGTTACAGTCATGGGCAAAACAGACCTAACTCTGAGAAGATTAATTTATTGCCAATTAGAAATAAGGATAGTGAGGAAGAAATCTAAAAGTCCTCCCTGTCCGACTTCTTTATAGACTCAACCTCGTTTCTTCATTCCCAGTTCCACAGGCTGCAGCTCCAGCTTGGGGCTGCTCCTACAGGAGTACCCATGGCTGTACCTCTTCCAAACCCTATCCACTGCTGCACCAAGGGCTCCTCAGTGGCCATGCATGCAGATCTGTTCACCTCTTACCCTCCTTCTGTGCTGATGTTGAGGCTTGTGAAGCTGCTTCTCTCACATTTTTCCTAACCCCTCTTTCTTACAGCTACTGTGCAGCCTTTCTTAAAATTAGTTTTCACAGAGGCATCACGGGCTTTGTTGATGGTCTCATCTTTGGCCAGCAGCACTTCCCTTCTGGAGTCTGTTGGAACCAACATGAGACCACCACTACGGTCCTCCTCAGTAGCAAAACTGGAGTGTAAGTAATTCCATTTCTGGAGGGTTTGGTTCTGGAAGTTACGAAGATCTTCTTGCATATGTAGATAACACCACTAAAAACTATTCAAATTAAGTAAAAAGCATGAATAAAGTTTTTTGCCAGTTTAACAAAATTTTCGAAGTCAGAGCTGAACAATTGCACTGATACATCTGCAAGCATGTAATATGCCTACAAACAGCCATTGTGCATGCACAAATCAGATATTTATTCATGCACGTGACTTAGTGAAAAAACTAGCTGGCTATTTGCTTATGCAAATACCTTGTTTTTACATCCCTCAACAGGGAATTTGCACAAAAATTTTCCACGCGTAAATGTTTAAGCAAATGGTGTACACCTAAGTTAATGACTGAAAAATCAGAAGAGAAGCTATTTCCCTCATCGTGCTACAGATTAATCTGTGTGAACATCAGTAATGTTGTTTCATAAAAGTTTGCCTGAAAATTACCAAATGGTAATTTATTTCTTATGAGCTCTCACTTATTAGGTTTTATTTAGGCTAAACTTTCAAATGCATATGCATTTGAAATCAAAACAGAATATTGTATGCAAGCCTTCATTGGTCTTAAACACTGTCAGAACCTGATGTACTAAGAAGAGAACCATTCCAATATTTACTGGTCACGAATATTTCACAGAGCTCAGTGTCTGAAAATAGTGTTCTGTGAAATCCCCAAATCACATAGCTAGAAGATTTATTTTTCATGTCAGAACTGGAGATCTTCAGTAAATTTACTACCAATATTCATCTCAATCAGTAAGTGGAGCCAAAACATATGATTATTGCTACTGTGCATACAATAAATGTCACAACAGACATACTGCATATATCTATGTTCTGTTTCCTTATGTACCTATGTTTTGTTTGCTAGGTACTCTTTACCCAAAGAGTGCTTTCTTATGAAACATTCTGCATGTATCATGATAAACTGGGTCGAGATTTTCAAACCTGTTAGACAGAGTCTATGGAGAGGAAATCTAATCATAATGACGTATAAAATCTTATCAGAATGCTGTTTTGATTTTGCAGCTTACAATGCATTTATGGAGCACAAAAAGAGATTGTATGGAGTCACTTCCTTTAAGTGGAAGGATTATTTAATTAAATAAAGGAATGATGGAAAAAGTAGCAGAGAATTACAGCTGCAGCTTGTGCTGCAGTCTCCAGTTAGCCTACTAACCGTGTGTTTTGAATTTGGATTTTTTTTCAAATTCACAAGATAAATTCAGAACTTGTTTCAATCAATGGGGTGCATTCTGCACTAGGTTTGTATTTGAGAACTAGATGTGGTTTTTGAACCACACTCTATAATTCAGCAGCAGTTGTATAAATTACTCTGACTTGCAAAGCGCAGTACAAGTATTTTGCAATACCTATTTGTATTTATTCAATTGTTCAACATCTTCAATGCCAAGCAAAAAAAATTATTATTTCTTTGGACAGTGTTTTAATTTGATGTTCACTTGTATAAAACTTTTCCAGAATTACAGAATTGTAGAGGTTGTGAGGGACCTCTGGAGATTATCCAATCCAACCCTCCTGCTAAAGCAGGTACCCTACAGTAGGTTACACAGGAAAGTCCAGGTGAGTTTTGAATACCTCCAGAGAAGGAGATGCCACAACCTCTCTGGGCAGCCTGTTCCAGAGTTCTGTCACCCTCAAAATAAAGAAGTTTTAACCTCATGTTCTTATAGAACTTCTTACATTCCAGTCTAGGTTTATTCCCCTTGTTCTGCTTCTGTACACCATTGAAAGGAGTCTCTCCCAGTCTACTGGATTCCTACCCATTAGATATTTATAAGCATTAATAAGACCTCGGTCTCTGAAGAAGAGAATTTTTGCAGGCTGAACATTCCAAGGTCTCAGTCTTTCATCATACAAGAGATGTGCCAGGTCCCTGATCATCTTTGTAGCCCTTAACTCGATGCTCTCCAGCAGTTTGCTGAGTTTTGTGAACTAGGGATTCCAGAAACAGATGCAGTACTCCAGGTGCAGTCTCATGGGGCAGAGAGGAGGGGGTGGATCACCTCCCTCAACCTGCTGGCCTTGCTCTTTTAATGCAGCTCATGGTCAGCCTGTTGCCCACCAGTACAACCAGATCCTTGTCTGCAGAGCTCCTTTCCAGCAGGTCATTCCTCATGTACTGATGTGTATAGTTACCCCTTTCATGGTCTGCATTTGCCTTCATGGTTTCTCCTGAGATTCCTCCTTGCTCAAATTTTGAGCCTGTCCAGTCTTCTGGTGTGTCAGCCTCTGCTCCCAGCTTTGTATCATCAGTGAAATTTCTGGGGATGCACTCTATGTTTTCATCCAGGTCACTGATGAAGATGTTGAGCAAGATCAAACCCAGTACTGATGCCTGGGGAAAAAGGCCTTTAAGTAGACTCTGTCAAAAGCCTTGCTGTAGTTAAGGTATACAACTTCCTCCCCTCATTTACTCAGCCGGCCACATAGAAGGCTACTAGGTTGGTCAAGTATGATTTCTTTGTTGGCTAGTCTTGATAAACTTCTTCTCTTCCAGTTGCTTAGAAATCACATCCAGAATAATCTGCTTTCTCACCTTCACAGGGATGGACTGACTGGCCTGTAGTTTTGCAGGTCATCCTTCTTGTTCTTTGTGAAGACTTGAGTGACATTGGCTTTTCTCCAATCTTCAGGCATCTCTGCTGTTCTTGTTGTTCTCCATGACCTTTCAAAGAGGTTTGGGAGAGATTTGGCAGTTACATCTGACAGCTCCCTCAGTACTCATGAATGCATCCCGTCAGAGCCCATTGAATTGTGTGTGAAATTTACCTAGATAATCTCAGACCAGTTCCTCCTCGACCAAGGGGAACTCTTCCTTATTGCAGGCTCACTCTCTTAGCTTCAAGTCTGGAATTCCAAGTACTAAGACTGAAGCAAAGAAGGTATTCAGTAACTCAAAGTAGAAAAGCTTTTTCTTATGTTCATATGCCACTTTCTGTGTTCCAGTTTGTGCCCATTGCCTCTTGTCCTGTTCCTATGCCCCATCCTCTTGATACCCACCTTTCAGATATTTTTAAGCATTAAATCCCTTCTGAGTCTTCTCCAGGCTAAACCAGTACAAGGTCTTTCAAAATTCTGGAAATAAGTGTATTTTCTCATGTCAAGTCTGAGATGATTCTAATTTTGGTCTATCTTTCTATCTTTTTACCAGAGCCACAGATACCATTTCTAAGGCTTATGGATTTTTGGCCTTTTTTTTTGTTAGAAAGACAGTTCAAACTGTAACTTAAACATTTTTGCTTTTTGGCTTTTTGATGAACAAATGTTAAAAAAGTACTGATAATCTATTTAAATTTGTGAATTAAGGAGATGGATTTCCAATTTCCAATGTTTCCCTTTTTTTTCTTCAGTGATTAATGAAATCAGTGATTAATGATCAGATATTGAAGGTCTCTTCAATTAGCACATAAACTGTAGGAAGAATCACAGAAGAGGGAACTTGAACTTCATACTCTATTAAAATACTATGAACAGTGGAAGCAGAAATTACAGCAAAATATGTTAACACTTTCATTGCAATAATATCAAAAAGAATTATCATTGGTTACCTGTAATCCCACTAGTCTGGTAAGATTTCTGTAGTTCTCTTCATCTATTCTATCTTAATTACATAATAATAGCTTACTAATGCCTTTTATGAGATCATACAAAAAATAAAATAAATAAACTAGGTGATTTACACTAGTTTATTATTCTTTGGAACTGAAATGGACTAAGAACACCCACATGCTCAGTTACCCACATTCTCAGTTGATGAATGGTAACATTCATCATTAAGTTGAACAAAAAAATTGAACAAAAAAAAATTTTTTAATGATATGTATGTAGCCAAGAAGAATCTGTTCTAGTTCATAAGTAATTCAACAAAGAATGGCTTGTAAAGAAAGTTCAAAAAGGATACAAGTCATTCCCATTTGTACACTGGGTCAAGCAAACTGCTGTCATTGTTTTTTTACCTTGTAAAATGTAAGGACTGAGAAAGACACTTGTCATTTTAAGAAAAGGCCAGATTAAATAGATCCTAGCTTGATTCTGTTCACCTGAGAATTAAGATATTTTCCTCTAGGTTTCTTTCATCTTCTTAACAAAAAAGCAATGGCAGTTTTTTTACCTCAGGTTATTTCAAGACTTTACTTGAAATTTTTCAGTGTAGTCTATTTGAAAAGCAGTATGGTGAATTTTTGCTGCTGCATACCTTTTCTTAGGTACCTGAACTGCAGGTTGAACCTGTACTGCAGTGTCTAAGATAAGCAGCACCACAGCCCATGCACTATAATATGAGTCAAATAAAGTAGCAGGGAGGTTGAATCCTTGGATTTTCATTAAAGGCCAGAACAGAGTAGTGCTGCTGTGCAGATGTTAATTTGCTTCTTTCTCAATCTCTCCTACCTTAGAAGATGCACATTTTAATCATGCATAGCTTAGGATAGTTCTAACTATTTTTCTTCTTCATCCTCTTTTTTTTTTTTTTTTTTTTTTTTTTGATCTTGTTTTAATAGCATGACATTTTCAAATGCTAATCAAAGCATGTGTTTACCACTATGCATATTTTACATAGGCAGAGCAAACTGACCTTTCTGCTGTGAAATAAACAATGGGGAACAGGAGTTTTGTTTTTTTTTTTTCCCAGATGTGAAGTATTTTATCTGTCTGAAGAATAGCTGGAATAGCTGCTTAAGGAATATCTGATCTGAGTATGTTGGGGATAGCTTTTAGCTAGTCATCGGCGCTATAAATTAATGTAAAGGACAGAAATCTAATTTGTTCTTACTTCCAAATTTAGTCTCAAAACCTTTCTCACTTCCATTGTGCATCAGTGGTGTTAGAAAGGTTTCAGGTGCATGGACATTCTTGCACAGTTTCACATTTGTGGTACCACAAGTTCTTTTTCTCCTTACCACTGTCAGAAATCAAATAGCTGTACAGGGAGTTGTCTCTGTGACGTGCAATTGTCCCCCTTTTGTTGGTTTTAGCCCACTTTTATGGCCACAACCCAATCTTCTGTTTCAGATCTTTGCTCTCCCACACAGTGCCCAAGCAATCTTAGGCTTACTGCATTGTCTCACCAAACCTCATGTCCTGCCTGTCAAACACTGGTAACAGCACTTCTTGCTTCTCATTTTGACAGCAAGCAATTTGGAGTGGGGACTGTCTGATACTCTATCTGCACAGCACTTGGCACAACAGGGCCTCACTGTTTGAAATCTGCATGCATTTGAAATTGCGAGCAATAAAAAGCAATATGTAATAAATCTTACACAGGCTCTGCCAGAAGACTTCCCTTTCCAATGCTGATGTAAGTGGTGGCAGTGAAGGCACTGTATCCAGCAGAAGAGGTAAACTTTCTGTCTACAAAGTAAGAGAGAAAAGGTGCATTTTTTCTCAGTCTGGCATGAGCCTCACCTCTCACTGGGAGGATTGACTTTTATGGATTGAAGGGCAGTTTATTTTCAAGGCTCATTCAGCCTTGGCCTCTCAGCCATGGCTGCAATCAAGGATGTCAATCAGCATTAGCTGTAATTGTTTTATGATAGAGAACTGGAATGAGGCCACCAATTCATTTCCTATAGGCCACAAAGCAGCCATCTAATTGTCACAATTTTCAGTCATTGCTGACCTCAGGCAATTTCATGCAGTTATCTAGAGGTAAAAAGCTCCATATGTCATTACCTGGCAATAAAGCCATCTATGCTTTCGAATTCCCACTTCTAAAAAGATATCTGGCTTTCCTGCACTTCCTTATGTGCTTAAGGCAGCTGTTTAATACAACAACAGAGAAGCGTGACCAGGGAGGCCCAGATGCAGTCAGCCCAGCTGCCACATGCCCCTTTGCAGAGTTTTTTTCTACTGTGTGGCTTAAGGAAAGAGAATGACTTCAAGTCACTTGAATCTTACCCAAAGAGAGAGGTAGTATTTAAGAAATCTGTTCAACAAGTCACTGCTGTCACTGTCTTGAGGACTGGTGTTCAGGGAGTATTAGCAAACATCTTTCTGAGAACTTGATATTAGACTGAGATCTTGGCACTAGCATGATTCTGTACTCCAAGAGCTTTGGCTCTTGGAGAGTGAGGGAAAGGCCACTGTTTTTGTATGGATTTTGATTTTTTTTAACAGTGAAATGTTTGTAAGGTGGTTGGTTTTGCAGTTAGATTTCAGTTAAGCTGTAAAAGATGTTTGAAAAGCTTGCACCCATAGAGACACTTTGAAACATATCTCTGAATGGTACATCTGTCCAGTTCCTGTGTTACACTTATGCAGCAATCAAGGCTTCTTAAACGTAATTTGATTGTCTTCAAAACTAACATACTGATATTGCTGGTTATGCTTATTAGTTTTTTAATTGTAGTAAAGAATTATAATAAAATGAGGAAGAATGGTTTGAGAAGGAAAATGCTATGCTGTGCAGTAAAACAAAGCAGGATTTGAGCATCAAATTATTTTGAGTAAACAGATTGCAATCCACATTGTACTTTAATTTTTAACAGAGAAAAAGAAATCCAACTTTAAAAAGCCTCAGAACACCTGGAGTTGATTTTATGTCTACATATGTATTCCCAATTATTGATATTTTAGGTAGATGTTTTGTCTCTCTCATGGGTAACAGGAATGACGGTAGAATAACATGTAAAAAGATGGAACATCATAATAATTTCTTTTTTTTTTTTTTAATTAAATCAAACACAAAATCAACTATACCGCTGTGTTGTTCTTCTACCTACTTGTTTTACATTATGTACCAAATTAATGACAGTAAATTTAATTATCATCAATGTCAGAACAAAACAGTACATCGCCACTAGTCCAAGAAAACAGTCAAAGTCTGGTTTGCAGCACCTAAAATTACTTACATATTCTTTGAAAGAATTAAGCTGTATTTGCCTCAGCAAATGCTTGAATAACTGATATGGAGGAGGCAGGGATGTACAAATCCACTATTTATGGATGCTAGGAGAACACAACCACAGATAGTATCCTTCCATGTGTTTTTTGTTTACGGCCACTTCCAGAACAAGAACAGAGGCTTTCAGTGTACCACTGGGCTAACATAGGGGAGTATTTTCAGACTATAGGAAATGAAATTTTTTGGAAACTTCTCACCACTAGCTTTTAAATTTAAAGTGCAGATTGGCTGAATTTATTTTAATGTATTTTGTTAGATCAAAAATATTGTACTTCCATATAGTATAGCCTTCTCTTTGCTCCACAGACATGCTGTCTCGTTTTTTTTTTTTTATTCTTATTGTCTTGAATTTCAGATTTTCTGTGCCTTCAGACATGGGTTACTTTTAAAAAATGCTGTAGGATGAAAACAGGAAGCCAACCAATGTTAATCCTTTTTGGAATGTAAATAGGCAGAGCTTCTTGTCTGATAGCTCTATGCACTGAAACTGAACTTTCAGAGTCAAGCAGATATGCCATAATACAGCATTTAGAATATTAGAAACGTTATGGTTAGAAAACTAAGTTAAATATCAATTTTTAAAATTTTATTGCCTCATCCCTGAATGGATTTTTTATATCTTTTAATGGAAAGATAGCAATTGAACTAATTTCTGCTTAATCTTGTAAAATGCTAAATGATTTCTGATTGGCAGGGATGGATCAGGAGTGACAGGAGAGATAAATCAGATTAAACACTATTTTTGGTGACTCAGGTCATTCTGTGCCTATTGCTTTTCTTCTGTTACTTTCTTTTTAGTCAAATACATGGAAAATCAAGGCTGGAATTTTTTTTTTTTTTTTTTTTTAACTAATTGAGAATAAAGAAGCTTTATGTGTATTTTATGTGTATTTTGAGTAGCTGAAGAATTAGAAGCAGAAAGAATGCAAATTCAGATTTTTAATAAACATCCCTGCTTTCCACTCATACAGCCAAGCCCCATCACTCCCAGGTTGAGAGGTTCTTTCCACAACTTTATTGCTAATTTACTTCACCTTGGTAGCCAAACAGTATCTGTATACAAAAAGATGTCTGAACCAGAGAACAGGTCTTACATGAGGAAGATAAACAGTTTTCTTGCCCAGATTGAAAGCAAAGGTGTTTGCAGCTTCCTCCAGTTTTGTTTTGGATCTGCAAACATAAAAATACCACAAGGCACTGGCAAAATTGGGATTCTTTTCCACATAATGCAGTGATGAGAAGACTTCCAGTCTGACAGCAGGAACTGAGGTTTGGAAAAAGAGATCCTTCCTCTACTCATTTAAGAAAATGGCTTCATATTCTGCTATTTATGCAGTCCTTTATATAGAGATAAAAGCAGGTATAAAATGCAATCAGTTCAGTCTTGTTCTCTTACATCCGCTTTGTACAGACATAAATCATGCATGAGTTGCTTACTAGGGAAGAATCAGGTCTGAAATATCTATGTTTTATGAACTTCAGTAGGTTTCTGTGAGTCAAAGCTGAGCTGGGAGAAAATAAACTGTTAGTCTGAACGCTGGGGAAAAAAACAGTACTACAAGGAATTCCAAACATTGCAATCTGTTGTGTGAAGTGTCTCTTAAGCTTTGTCAAAAGTGATTTGAAATGTCACCTGCCCAAGTTCCCAATCCTTCAGCATTAATCCTTTCTGCCCTGGGACAACATTACTTGGCTCCCCTCCCCATCACCAAACAGAGAAAGAGGACATGAATGTGCTGCAAAAATCCTTTGCCTTCTGCTCTTTCAAATAAATGACACAGTACAACTTACAGCCTTTCATTTCTTGAAGATATGTCTGACCACAATCTGTTCTGCTTCTCACATGTGCAGAAGTTAATTTTGAAGAACAGGCACTGAACCAGGGGAGAGAGAGGGGGAGGGCAGAGTCTCAGCCTTCCTTTGGTGTCTCTTTCATGGAAGCTGCTGAGTTTCACAGCTTATAAAAAATTCATCGCATTGTTTGAAGAATAAAACAACATGTATGTGTCTGCTCCCAGCCTTTTGGAAAGAGCGAAATTCCTCCTGGATATGATTTATATTCATTGTGCAAGCTTTCTCGTGGTTGGAAAGTCAGTGAGAATAAAGACAGGGTGGAAAAAATGGTTTGAAAAAGATTTCTGTGTTGTAGCTCGCAGCTTTCATCATGCTGCAGAAATCTGATTTATTTTCATACTTCACTAACAAGGCTCTCTGGTGAGATGGATGTTAATCTCCACAGACTGTTCTTCCCCTGGAAAAAAACTAAATTCCTAGAAGATATTTTTTAACAAGCTATAAGGAGTTGCATATACTTAGCTGTGCCTCATATTAAAATGAAGACAGTCAACTTCTTAAGACTCTTTTACAGTACATGTTGAAGAGGAAAAAAAGCAATAAAAAGTAAGGAGTACTTGCAGAAATATTCTTATAGGCTGTTGCCTCTTAATTCCAATTTTTTCCTTCTTGAGTCACACAATCACAGAATCACAGAATCACAGAATCACAGAATGGCCAGGGTTGGAAAGGACCTCAAGGATCATGAATCTCCAACCCCCTTGCCACATGAAGGGCCACCATCAATTTCCAGTACTCTATTTTTGTTTGCACGTTGAGCTGTGCTAGGGCTAGGAGGAAGAAGGTTTCTAAAGGAGGTGGTGACAGCAGCAGTGGCACCTTCCCACAGCTTCCTTGTCTGCTGCTCAACATTTGTCAAACATACATGTGCAAATGGATCTTTATTCTTGATTTATAAATCCCTTAGTACTGTGGCCTTGTTTCTTTATTTCTCCACTCTGAGCAGTTAGATTTCTCTTCTGTGAGGGAAAACCACTTCCACAGATAGCACAGGAATTTGTAATTTTTGCTTTTGTTAGTTGTTACACGGTGCCTAGTCAGTGTTCTTTAGGAAACCTCTCTGAAGCTAGTGAAAAAAAAAAAAAAAAAAAAAAAAAAAAACAAGTGACAGCACACTTTTCACCATGCCCTTAATCTTCTTTTTGGAGCAGTGGTCCATGCTATCTTTACTCCTGGAATAATTCACCTTAATTTCTTGCATCATTTAATGCCTGTCATCCTCCAAATTTCTCCCAACAATCTCTTTTGCTTCTGAGAATACCCCTTTTTTTCTGTTGTGGCTATTCAAACCTAGATCTTCTGCCCTGGTTAAAAAGGGTTTTCAAATGGCAAAAATGATATGTGTCTTTGGGTCACTTCATTTATTTGGTAACATTAAATCATATGGTTCTTGTGTCACTAACGGTCACTCCATTGAAACATGGCGTAAGTTGATATGCTCTATGGCTAGTACAGGTGTCAAGGCTTGGGAATGCACTTTCTGGTGGTGTCTGGTTGTTCCAGCAGTTCCTTATGGTCACCGGGGCTAGCTCAGTACCTTTCAGTGGGAATTTCTGGGCCTCAACATATCCTGGAATAGAGGAAGTATAAAATTCCTCTGTGATCATTTTCTGTGTCAGACAGCTGTAGTTCTAGTTTTATTCTTCCACTGTAATTTGAGCTTGCTTTGGGAAAACTAATTCAGTGCAGGTGTAAATACTCAGTGATAACAGGAGATAATAATTCTAAATGTGAAAATGTGGTGCTGGGTAGAAGGAAGAACACATACTGCTCTGATGCTGTGAAAGCATCAGAGACTATATGGTTTGAAGCCTGTGGAAATAACTCTAGAGAAAAATAATTGCCTACTTCAGAAATATTTCCATGGTGTTTTAGTTTTTATACCTTTTTTAATGTAATATAGTGATATTTGTGCTATCATGGTATCTTGGCTGTGGTCCAGGGCTTTCTTATGCTAGGTGGTATGCAAACAAAGAGCAAGAACTCTCTTCCCTATGGTGTTTACAGTGTGCATTTAAGATGAGACAACGGTTGGAAACAGACATGCTGAGTGAGAACAAGGCAGTGAGGCAGTACTGATCAATACACAAGGTAGTGATCTCAGCAGTGCCTAATTGATGCTATGGTTTTGTGCAAAACCGTACGGCGAAGTAGAGTTTTAAGGAAGCTTTGAAAGTGCTCTCAGTCAGTTCTGAAGTTTTGAGAGAAAGCATAGACAGAGATGTACATCTATTAGGTAGAGTAAAATCTGTAAGTGAGGAAAAGATAATTATATGGCATTAGAACAACTTTCTGTAGTGATAGGGCAGTGCAAGAGGCAGACTGAACTGAAATGCTCTCCAGCTACAACTAACGATAAGAGAGGCTGGGCATAATAAATTTTTAAGGTTTGAGAATTTTACAGAACATCAAAGGTTACAAAAGAGGTTTACATCAAAGGTTACAAAGAAATTCCAGACACCTACAGAATACCTGAAAAGGTTCTGCAAGCTCTTCTGCCTAGAGATGGGCTGTTATTACACTCTTGATTCTGGAATTTCACTGTCTATGAGCCAGTTTTTGCATGCATAGCTATAAAATAGCAGAAACAGGGCTGCAATGTCAGCCAGAGGGCCAGAACTCTAGTTCGAAGACAACAGCCTTAGTGACAGTAAGTGGTAAAAACTCCTTTGCCATTTATATAAAATAAATATAGCAGAAAGAATTTGGGCATGCTTTTTTGTTAAGAAAGAAAAAAGTCTTCAGGTCAAAGTATCTGAAAATACCACCATCACTCTATGTGGTATCCTCTTTAACAAAGTTGAGAACCATAGTTTAATTTTCTGCAGATGAAAAAAAAAGATGATATCTCTTTTAGCCTCAGCAAAACACCGTAATTTTATGGAAAATGTGCATGCTAATTTTTGTCTTATTGCTTATTTAGCATACAGCTGTGACTGAGTGACACTTTGAGAGAAGCTTCGTTTGGAATGAAAAAAATAGCTCCACAGACAGTAAGACTTCTCAAGTCCTTTCTAAGCAAGTTATAGGATAGATATAAAAGGAAAAATTCCATGGTGGTTGTTTAATACCTTCTGAGCCATTAAGATCAACAAAATTAGACACCTTTGCCACTTAAAGTCAAAATTGATATATTTCTCTAGTAATATTTACACAATGTTGAGATTTAGAAACCAGCTTATTCAAGTTTCTTAACTTAGAAGCATATTAAAATGTGTACTGAGACTTCTGAATTTGAACGTTAAATTCTAGACTTGCTGACAGCACAGAAATCACAGAAAAGTGGAAACTACTTTTCAGTTGGTCATTGAAAACAATTCATTTACACTTCTAAGACAGGTTTCTGATTTTGTTTCATTTTCTTGCTGTGATAAGGTCAGAATTTTTCTGCCATGCCCATTCAGCTCCTTAAAAGTCATTAAAATATTATGAAGTGGAGAGAAGAATATTCTTATTAGTAAGATAGATATTTATTCTGCCTATTTGAAGCTCTATTTAAGTGTGCTGTCTGTGAATAAAAAATAAAAAGCCTCTGTAATGTTAATGATCAGGGAAGGTTTTTATTTCTGAGTGAAATTATAGATCATCATTTCTTTAATAGGAACAGTAAGTAAAAATAATTATTTATGCATGCTTGCCATCTCATTAGGCATTTGATGTAAAAATCTCTCCAACAAAAACTTTAATTAGGCTTTTTTTTTTTTTTTTTTTCCCCTTTTTTTGCAAGGTTAGACTGAATAAGCTTTATTATTTCCATTAGACCTTAGAATTATGTCAATCAACCTGCTTCAATCCAGGAGGTCTCTTATAGTTCATTAATTTAGTGATATTTCTTGGTTTGTGCCATCATTGTTCAAAGAAAAATAAAGTGTTTTTATTAAAAAAAAAAAAAAAAAAAAAGAAGATTGTGAGTTCCTTCTATCTCCTCAGGCTTGGCTTAGCATTGCAGCAAACCTCACATGCAGACAAGGCAGAGAACCTTAAAGAACAGAAGCAATAGGAGCCTGTGCAGACTGGCATTCTTGAAGAAACATCAGTTTCCTTCCCGATCAAGGGTGAATTAGTAATTTTTTCTATTCTTTTCTTTTCTTTTTCTTTTCACAAAATTTTAATAATTCCTGAGATCTTGAAGAACTATCCTGGAAATCAACTTGTTTTTCTTTTCTTTGTCTAAAGAAGAGCTCACAAAGGGTCTTTAGGGATATTAGGAATGTTCTTTACCCACTAATTTGAGGACACTTTATTATCAGTTAAGATGGATCTAAAATTTTTATAAATTAAGGCATGTGAGCTTTAATTTACATAGGTGAAATGCAGGGTTCAGAAACTTCCCCAGGTGCTTAAAATTTGTTTTTAAAAAGGTCCTTGAAATGGCTGACTTGCATTTAAGCAGATAAGAGTCCAATGCCCATTCATGCAGAACTGTTCGCCTGTCACTGTGGAATGCAGAATCATGGATTACACAGCCTTACCTCAATAGCCTATTGTTGTATATCAATAGCAACACTCTGAAATACCCATTTATAGGCAACATTTTGTAGGTAGCATTTATAGTTACTGAATGCTGAAGATTTACTCCATGGGAAATGGATGTCACAGTGCTTAGGGTAACAGAAATGATAGGAATTCCCTCCCTACAGTGAAAAAGGGAGATCAGTAAGGGAGCCCTAAGCTACTTTTGTGTCTTGAGGTAAAGCCAAGCCCTTCCATCATTTGAAATAAACATACTGAAGCTGCTGATAGCTTTTAATGATTCTCTGAAATCTAGGATGGAGACAAGGTGAGAAAGTGGTGAGAAAGTGAACTCTTGTGGTCATTCTCCACCTGGCCATTGTACACTTCAAGGGTGCCTTCAATGCAGTTTAATTCCGTTTCACTAACGGCAAGAGCTGAATAAATTCAGTGGTTGGAAATCGAAGTGCTGAAGACTGTATAATCTCTCATGTGATTTGTAAGAACCAAAAGAAAAGGATGCTGGGCTTTGAAAGAGTGTAGCTATGATATTCTCCCATTTAGGACTGCTAAGTAAACTAAATAGAGAAGCAAAGCCTGAGTGCTGATGATTAACACTTTAAAGTAAACCGTTTAAGTAATTAACCAAATTAATATTTTGTGCTTGATTCCATGATTATGGATTTTGGTTTATTGAGGGACCTGCTTGAACTTGGAGGAACCAGAGTAGAATGGATATAAAGTACTAATTTTGGAATGGTGGGATAAATGTGTTTTCTTGGTTGAGGGGAAAAGTCTTGTCCCTCCTGAATTTTTATTCTTTTGGAAGATATGTAGAAGCATTAAAGAAAATATGTTGTTTTGAAAATTGGTATTTGCTTCAGTGCCTTCATAGGGAAGGAGCACTGCCCCTCTTTTTCAGAAGGTTGGCATCAGTCAATAATTTCGTATTTTCAGTTGCTTTTCTTTCTCGATCTAGTAAGTCCCACGTCCTTTTAGAGTGCTGGCTAGTTTGATGGCAGCATTGCAGCTAGCACAGAGACTGTCACACTTTTTAGTTCAACCTCTGATGTTCCAAGTGTAGAGAAGTGTTGACTCAAATCAAATTTCTACTTCTAATTTAGCATTGAAAGGGTGCCAGATTTCGTCACACGCCTTTGAAACTGATCTTGTATAACAGCAAATGTTCAAGCCTTCTTATAACTCCATAAGGAAATTTCTCATTGACCTGACGAACAGTTATGAATGATCTTGGTTGAAGAAAGGGAAGTTGTTTTGACTGAATGGATTTTTAATCTTTCCCTACTTCATTTTTCATTGGTATACCACTAAGTAATTAATTTAGTTATTATTAATTAATAATTAATCAACTAAACTGTAACACAGGGATTTTAGACAGATAAGTGACATTGATTCTTTAGCAAATATCTTACTGTCCATGCGTGTGTATCTATATGCCAAAATTTTTGTTGTCATCAACTCTGAGAAAACTGAATGAATAGAATGAAGCATGCCACAGACTCCCTAATGGCAAGACATTTTTTATCTGTTTTATCTGCATGCTGTTGCCAGCAGTAAGATCTGAGTTTTGTTCAGATTTAATGGCTTTAAATTAAAATTAAACAGTACATCTCTCCCTCTTCTTGCTTTATATTTATATTTTTTTAGTTACAATTAAGGTTTAGTGCTTTATCAACAGTGGTACCAGCATTTGTCAGTGCTTATGACCACAGCACAGACAGTTGAGTATTTCTTAAGCTGGCCTACCACAAGCACATAGCAGAGAAATTCTTCCCAGAGCTACACAAATGATAAGCTTTTGTTCAAACTGTATTGTACTGTGTTTTGCTCAGTCTTCACCAAGCTCCTAGATGCCCTCTCTCCCCTCTTTCTTCTCAGGAAATAGCTATAGGAAGGTTGATCTTGCACTTAGTTATGAAGTCTTCATGCAGTGTTCGGGCAGAGCAAAAACTGGCTTACTCCTTACAGGGAGTCCTACTCAAATCTGTCTGATTTACTATTTGTAGGCATAATCCAGCACTTATTTTTATTTCTACCCATGTTGTTTTTGTTTGTTTGTTTGTTTGTTTTTAATTAGAAAAAAAACGTGTGCTTCACATGCTCTGCATTTTGTTTACAAATGCTGCCTGCCAATTTATCAGAATCCCAGTAGGGGAAGGAAGCTGCTGTTTAAATTTTCCCCTCCAAGCTGAATTTGGTGCTATTAGCTTATCAGGGAGTAGAACCAGATTAAAATTGCTTTGATTTCAGCTTTATTGCAAAAGTCTCCAAAAAACAGTATACTTTCTAAAATCACAGGAGTGAGCAACTTGCAGACATACTTTCAAAAGGGCAACTGGGTACATGATTGTATGAACCAAAGATAAGAATTTAACAAAGTGCTGAGATAGGATTGCAGGTAACTATTCCTTCTGTGGCAAGCTATATCAGGAGGCAAAAAAAAGAAATTATTCTTATTTTCACCCAGTGGTTGGATGTTTTATTTATCCGAAGCTCTGAGGATTTGAAAATGCAGGTCAGCTTGTCTACTGTGTAGTACTTATATGTCTCTTGCGCAAAGCAGGTTGTTAGTTGTCATAAACAGCTGGACTGTAAGGGTTTTCTTGCTTTTACAAGTCTTAGTAGCTGTGTGTATAACTCCTGCAGAGGAGGAGGGTGACTTTTGTCATACTGTTGTAACAGCAACAATTATAGACAGATCTATCTGTGAAGCAGTACGCAAGGACAGTGTAAGCTGATAGTTTTGAAATTAAACCATATGTAGTGTTGGCCATATGTGAAAAGGACTTATTTAAAAACTCTGCACTCCCCAGAACGGTGTGAGCAATTCATCTACAGGCTAGCAATATTGTACCTGTTGTTGCTTTGTAGACAGAAGATCAATGAGAATGAGTAACTTGAAAAGCTAGCAACCTTTTGATGTCCACTGTTGAGGAGAGCCAGAGAATTGACTTTGCACTGAGAGAATCACAGGAGAACTTGGTATCTGTCTTTATTCATTACTGATGTCAGTGGGCGGTTACTAGGTAGACATACTTGAGAAATAATGATGCTTTATGTAACCATTCCCACCTGTAGTGTAAAGGCTCTAGACTTCTTGTATCTCATTTATGTCTGATAAGGTAAAAAAGTTGTCCCAAATTGCTTCTTTGTTAGAAGTAAACAGCTAGAACACCTTTGGCGATCAATACTTTCTTCAGCACCAAATGAGAGACAAAATAGAACTTGTTAAAGATGCATGAAAATAAATTGCTAACACATCTCTGTACTTGTAAAACTGACCTACCTGCATTATGCAGTGCATTATGCCAGGAAAGCAGGCATTTGTGGCCTTATACCATAAATTAACTTATCTCTTGTGTTTTCATTTTTAATGTGAGGTTTTTATTCAGTTTTTCTTTTTCTTTGGGCTTACTGTTACTGATTTCATTGGGATCTGCTACATTTTCATTCAGCACTTTCAAAACCTATGGTCTCTAAAGGACCTACTGCAAAAGGATCAGATCTCAAGTGTTTTGCTGATGTAGAACATTCTTTCCAACTGCTCTTGTAATATGCTGCAAAGCATAATCAATATGTAATTCATTTAAAATTATTTCTCTTACACTGGCATCTGATTAATCTTATAATAATACAATGTTGATAGGGATACATTCTTATAAAATTAGGACAATTAAGATCAGAGGGTTGGAGCACCCCTGCTATGAGGAAAGGTTGAGGGAACTGGCTTGTTTAGCTTGAAGAAGAGAAGGCTCCGGGGAGACCTCATTGTGGCCTTCCAATATTTGAAGGGAGCGTAGAAACAGCATGTAAAAGGAGCTCTTTCCAAGGGTGGATAGTGATAGGACAAGGAAGAATGGTCTTAAACTAAGACAGGGGAGGTTTAGGTTGGATATTAGGAGAAAGTTTTTCACACAGAGGGTGGTGATGCACTGGAACAGGTTGCCCAAGGAGGTTGTGGATGCTCCATCCCTGGAGGCATTCAAGGCCAGGCTGGATGTGGCTCTGGGCAGCCTGGTCTGCTGGTTGGCAACCCTGCATGTAGCAGGGGGGTTAAAACAATTTGATCATTATGGTCCTTTTCAACTCAGGCCATTCTATGATTCTATGATACTCTATATATTTTAAAATATTACACTGTGTTGTAATGAGCATTATATACGAGGAAAATAATAGCTTTTAATTGGAGTGAGGAATGCACTGGGGAAAACAATGAAGAAATCCTTCTTCTAAAACAAAACTCTAATAAAAGGTAACAAAACAAAACATGATAATGGTATTTCAATCTCACTTTCCTCACAGGAGAAGAAAGCTTCTTGATTTAGTTATGTAATGAATAAGTCTCATTTGTGTTTGCATGTATGGGTATTTTTTATTTTTTCTTCACTGCATGTTCTACCAACGTTCATCCAGGTGCATTTAAAAAGTGGAAGGGGAAACCTTTGCTTTGCTGAAGTCTGTTGGAACTTTGCCACTGGCTTCTGGGAGGAAATGTGTCGTTGGTTTCACCAGAAAAGCACAGCTGTCGAATCTGATTAATGACATCTTACTTTGACATTTGCTAGGATATATATACATCCCTGTATATATAAGGGCTGTGAAAACAGAACTTAGATTTTCACCATAAATATAATACCTAGCAAGAATGCATGCAGAAATTACAGTCGAGCATGACATTGATAAGTCAGATATGTAATCCAGAAAACATCAACAAGGGACATAAAGTAGTATTGTGTCTGCATGTAGTGTAAATGAGGCTATTATTGATGTTCATGGTTCAAAAGAGTTGTTAAAAACAATGGAAAAATTCAGAGAAAGCCTGCAGAAATAAGTGGTAGAGTTAAGAGCTTACCTTATTTTTAACCTCTACATGCAGTAGAAGAAATGAAATTATATATACCCACACGAAAGTTTCTGGAAAAAATCATTTGTAATAGGCAACTCTTGATATACAGTAAGATAAAAAAATAGTATCCAATACACATATAATAGAAACCACTTTTAACAGTGGGAATAATTACCAGTAATTAATATTACTTGTAATAAATTCGCAAATTCTACCACTGATTTTTCAGAACTGTCCTAATATTGCCACACTCGGAGAGAGTGTCAGTTTTGATATGACTTAAACAGTCAGAACATATTTGCGAAGAACTATATCATTTTCTCAATAAAATAGTTTTGGGAGAATAGTAGTAGTCAAGAGCAGATTGTTTGGTACCATTTGAATAGTCTTGGTTGTGTTTGGATAAAATGGTGGCATTACATCAGCTGAAATGACATTCAGGTTTTCATGTGACAGAGAACACCAGCTGTTTTTAGCACAAGGAAATCTTCACAGAATCACAGAATCACAGAATTGTAGGGGTTGAAGGGACCTCCAGAGATCATCGAGTCCAACCCCCCTGCCAAAGCAGGTTCCCTACAGCAGGTCGCACAGGTAGGCATCCAGGCAGGTCTTGAACATCTCCAGAGAAGGAGACTCCACCACCTCCCTGGGCAGCCTGTTCCAGTGCTCCATCACCTCACTGTAAAGAAGTTCTTGCGCACATTTGTGCAGTACTTCCTATGCTGCAGTTTCCAGCCGTTTCCCCTTGTCCTGTCTCCACTCACCACTGAAAACAGTCTGGCCTCGCCATTCTGCCCCCCACACCTTATATATTTATAGACCTGGATCAGGTCCCCTCTCAGTCTTCTTTTCTCAAGGCTGAACAGACCCAGTTCACTCAGCCTTTCTTCATAGGAGAGGTACTCCAGGCTCTTCACCATCTTTGTGGCCCTCCGCTGGACTCTTTCCAAGAGATCCCTGTCTTTTTTGTACTGGGGAGCCCAGAACTGGACACAGTGCTCCAGATGAGGCCTTACAGGGCAGAGTAGAGGAGGAGGATCACATTTACACATTCAACTTGAAAAAATACTTAACAAAATAATCCTTTGGGATAATTACTTTTAGGCAAAAAGGCAGTATTATATAATTAATTTGTGCCTACAGTCATACTGGAATATAACGAAAATGAAAATAAGAGTTAAATGCTTTACACTCTCAGTATGTGCCTTTTTCTTAAAATAATCTCTTCTCTCATACAAACCTTCTAAGTGTCTTAGAAAAGCATCCTGGCTTTGCAACGAGCCTGTCATTGTTAATACACAGTGTAACAATATCCCACATGTTCTTACAGGACACTCCTGCTTCCTTCCCACTGAAGGCAGTGAGCAATATCTTGCTTATAAGCTCATTCATTTTCAAGTGGGACTTGAAGTATTATCCATTACAACCTAATAATAAGCTCATTAAAAGGGCATGAAATTGGGAGTTTTCTCACAAGCAAAAGAGGTGTTATGGGTTGTTTCGGGTTGTTTTTTTTTTTCTGCATATGGCAGGAAAACTTGTGAAAACTGCCTTTCATTTTCCTGAAAATTTTACACCTTGAAGAAGAAATGTGTAAATCTTTAACTTCCCTGAGAGAAGCTGTGTCTTTTTTCCTCCCCCCAGAGCAAGATTTTTCTTCTTTCATTTATACTTACAAGGCAAAGTACAGTGGCAGTAGAAAGAACATCCAATGCAAGAGGGAAACACAAAATAATCAATAGGAGTGGAGATGAACCAGATAAATTTGATGCTTAGTGAAATGTTATTCCAAATAGTCTGCAGAGCTCAGCGGAATGTGACAAGCCCAGTATCAACCTATTCTTATTAAATGTGAAGTGATGTTTGATGGAATCACATTCAAACAATGCACTATAGATAAAATCTGCTGTGATCTTATTTCTTGTACTGAGTTTGTTTTGAATACCAGCCGAGGTAGCAGTAAAATTTAAATAGCATATTTTTCTTCTCTGTATATGAAGAGAAGAAATTCCTTTCTTGCACACACGGGAAGAAAGCAAACAAGGCCTGTATAGGGCCTGGTGCAGCCCTGTCTGGAGGACTTCCCCAGTGCTGTTTCCCCTGGTGGGCCATAAAGCACCTATCCATGTGCATAGCCCACGTCAAAGTGAAAAGACAAAAGCCTTGTTGGTCACAGAGAGAATTTCTCACAATACCCACAGCCTGGTTCAGCCCTCCTGTTTCCATCAGTGGTTTAGTTTATTTACGTATTTATTCATTTATTTTTCTTGTCTCCGCTTTCACCCCAGTGACTTTGTATTTTTCTGTCCGGAAAGTTAAGTTTCTCAGTTCAATCTCTTGTGAAAGCTGGCTCTCTCCAGTCTAGAAGCTTTTCAGTTGTCTTTGGATAGTTCACTTTCAAAAACATACTGTGTAATTCCAAATGACAATTGCAGTGAACATGGATATTGTCTCACGGTTGTACTGGAAAGGTTTGCTGCCTCAGTGGCACAGCTGAAAGTCACTCAGTGCTTTATTGCTTTGGCTATGCTGTGGTCATTCTTCTGGCTCTGAGGAGGAATAACATCCTTGTGAGAAAGCATTTTAGCTTTATTAAACTGACTTAGCTTTTCGTTGGTGGTGGCTTGGTTTTGTTGTTTTTTTGTTTGTTTGTTTTGAAAATATTTTAACTTAATGTTATGAAAATTAAATCTTTAAAAATTGAGTTCATTTGAAATCTATTTTTTTTCTGCTGGTTTATACTTCCAAGTAGGTACATTGACCAATTTTGGACTCCTTTATTAGGAAAAAAAGGAAGGATAAGGCCTTGAGAGGTGAAATCCTGATTCAGGAAAAAGAAACTGTTTTCTAGCTTTCACCTTGGAATTAATAATAGGCTGAAAGGAAAGAATTGTGGGTAAATATATCCAACATTGCTTGAAAAATACATATTCATTAAAAATTCATCACTTGAGTTAAATGCTTGATTTGATGAATTTTTGAAATACAACATTAGACCTTGAATTTCCATAGTGTTGATAATGAAAAAAAAATATCCTGAACAGAATATAAATTGACATGTTTGAGTTGTTCATTACAGTGTTGTATCTTTTCTTTATGAATAAAAATATTTTCCCACAACTTAATATGATTTCTTTTTGCCTTTTGGGAGCACATACAGATCTTTACACACACAAAGACCTAAATAAGTAAGTTTGGTGTTTTGATTAGGCCACTTAGCTTCTAAGTTATATTTTAGACTGGAAAGTAAAGAAGTGCAAACAGAAAAGAAAAAAAAAAATTCTCTAGTTTATTCTGCTATTTGTATCACTGCAGTGATGAGTGTTTTGAATATGGCAGAGCATTGCAGTGTCAGTGTGGCAGTTACTTCAGAACAGTAAGATCACTGAAGTAAGACTTCTAACTATGTGATAATAAGTTATTTGATTTTTTTTCTGTATTTGCATCTTCAGAGATAGATGCACACTAGCAACAAGTAACACTTGCCATACTTGATGACATATTTCTACAAATTTCCGTCCATCACAGCCTACAGCTATGTAGCCCACAGTTTATACTGAATTTTAAATGCATTGTTGCTCTAGCTGTAGAACATCCTTTCTTTTTTGTTTGCATTAAGAAGTGATGTTGATGCTCAGAAAAAATGTGACACAATGTGTACCATCTACAGCTTCTCCAAAACTCTTTTAAACTCACATTCATAAAGCAATGGTAAATCAGCCTCTCTGATTCTATCATCTTAAATATAGCAAAATATTTTTTTCTCAACAATTAATTTATGGGAGGCAAGCAATCGTTAAGTATGAACACTAATAGATAGCATTAACCTTTCACTTTCTCAAGATAAATTTTTTCAATATCTAGCGCATAAAAATCTGGAAAGTTTAAATGTCTACCAACTGGAGTTATTGCAGGTTAAATTCCTTTTTATGCTGAAACATTCAGTTACAATCATTTAAAATCAAACAAATAGAATAAAAAATGGTTTATTTTATTTAGAAGACAGTGATGTGTCAGCATTTAAAAAAATAAGTTTATGTGAATATGAAATCTTCTTATCTCTTTATTTCATAAGCTGTAGGGATTGCTATACAGATAAAACAGCATATTAATTAAAACTCCTCAGCTGACAAGAGTATGTCATTTCATGAATTCATCATTCAAATCTCAATAAACAAAACTTCTGGAAGATTGTATTACAATTAATATTTGCAGGGAGTATAAAATAAACTGTTTTACATGGATATTTAAGTTTTGGGCTTGAAGGCCATTTTGTTGCGTAATGAAAAGGCCTATGAGCTCATTTTAAGTACTCTCAGATTAAAAGCAAGCATTTTTAATTTGGGTTATATTACTTTTTAAACCCATGAAGAGTTCATTTGAAAATAAATTGTTTATGCACAGGCTCAGTAATCATGGAATCATAGAATTATTTGAACGGGAAGGGACCACCCCTTTTGGTGCAGCCCAGGCTGGCTTTCTGGGTTATGAGAGTACTTAACTAACTATCTGGTTCTGTTTAAAATTGCACAGTGTTGTCTTCTTGATATGCAAATAAGTGCTTAAAGATAATTAATTCAGTGTAGCAGTCATGTCACTTTTAGTGTGACCTCATGCTTGAAATGGAAACACAGCTCTGTGGCTTTATCCCGTGGGGGCTAGAAAACCTTCAAGGAAGGTTTTATCACTTCCCTGGGCCATGGTCCCAATACCTGGTTATGGGGATTTCTGATATCCAGATGCTGTTGCTGTCTTATCTGAAGAAAATCACTTAGCATGCTCCTGTTCTGCAAAACAATTTCCTATTCTTCTCTTGCATGTATATGTTTAAGAATAAATGTTTTCAAGAATATCTGGTAATTAACTATCGTATTAGTGCAAAATATAAAGTGTTTTACAGAAAGTTGCTGTGCAAGTCTGAAATGAAGACTGTAGTACAAGAAAGTCTTCATATACATCATATTGTAACAGTTCTCCATCTGTTGCATATGCTTTCTGGTCTAATCATAAAAACGTCTGGCTCACTGGCAATGTTATGAAGCCTAAGCAAATAGTTGTTACATATCCACTGGAAGAAAATGAGTTGCTCCATTGCCACTTACAATATAGTTTACTTTTTCTGTTGAGAGGCCTGTGGCATTACCACCCACACAGTGTAATGATCCAGCACCTAACACATAAACTGGACCATTAATTTTGAGAGGATCTAAAATAGGAATGCAAGACATGGCATTTCATTTTGGATTCAGCCCTACTAGATTTTGTAATGGTACTATCTGTCTGTAATATTTTAACAAAGGACTACACACAGAGTTTTTCTGTGTGACTAAGCCACTTGTACACTCAGAGAGGATGACGATATGAAACTGGTTTGGGGAAATTAATTCAAATGGTTGACACACATTTGGAATTTCTGACGTTGAGGGTAGCAAGTGCATGGGCTGAGGTCTCTCACTGAGATGCGCACATAGATCATGGTATTTGTAAATTCTAAAATCTGATCTGGCAGAAGATGAAGTACAGGAGCATGATAAAATAGGAATTCTGCTATGAACAATGAATCATATATTTGGTCAGTCTTCTGTTAATCGAGCAAATCTGAATTTCATCAAGCAGGGACACCCTCTCTAGGTAATTCCCCTGACAGAGGGCCTCCTCAGAATCTGCAAGGATGACTAGAGATAGATGTTTCTTACAGAGTTAGGAAAGAAAAAGAAAACATGTGAGCAAGAGAGCATGCTTTACTTTCTCTTAGGAGTGTCAAGCAAGTAGAATTATACATTACCTTTAGTTTTGTGGAAAGTGAAAGGGATGCAGGGTCCCTGCTATTAAGTTTAGATCTGCTTGCTTTCCTTTGTTTCTTCTGCATTTTCCTGGATGCAGCTTTCAACAAAGTAGTGTCTGAAAAATAATGCATAGATATTGTTGCTTGTTCAGGTGTGGCTAATAATCTATGTTTTTGGTAGGGTGCACAATCATGTATAGTAGGATAAAATATTTTAAGCACATCTCTATATAATTTTACAAATTGCTGACTTCAAGGATTCAAAAGTTCAAAGTTCATAGCAAGTGTTTTTGTTTTGCACTTCTTGTATGCTTGTCAGCAGTATACTGCAACATCTTACCAAAGAAGCTATTAGTTTAGAGAAACTCTAGAGTGAAGAGACATAATAATAAATAGTAAAAGGACTTCTTCTCACAGGACATAATTAGTAGCCTGCTAACTTTCTAGAATCTGAAGCTTGGAATCCCTCGTGCTAAAGCTGGATTAAAGGATTGCTTTTGGATACACTCAACATAATGATGCTATTTCTTTGCATGAACACTTGTAGCATGCTCAGTCTGACCTCTTTCAATCTTTACAGCTCTAGCAAAACAGAACCTCGCTCATCTGCAAATTCAGTGGCATTTTTCTGTAGTTGCTCATCCAGAAAGGAACTTGAGCAAAAGGATTTGGCTGGGTCAAGATGAGGGACGGAAATGCTGACATTCATAAATATTAGAAGAATTAGCTTGTGAGAAAAGACTCAAAGAAGCCCTGATTGTGACTGAGTATAGAATAGGAGTAGGCCCATAAATGTCTCACAAATGTTTCAGTACACACCATTGTAATTCAAAATGGAATAAAAGAGAGTTGTAGCATGAACTACGTATATTCTTGTGTGCGAGCATGTATGTTTCTTTATATAGATGTATGTAAAATATTTCATATTTAATATTCATTGAACAGTCACACAAATGAATTCTCTATAACCAGACATGCAAGATAAGTTATGCCTGAACACAGACTCTTTATACATATCACTGAAGAGGAACAGTCTGTAAGAAACAAGAAAACCTTCTTTTACTTTCTTCATCATTTTCAGAATCTAATAAACTAAGCACCTGTACTTTAATTCCCTGAAATGAACTTTCATATTTGCTGTGGGAAATTCATTCAGCCTTTCTTCTATCATAGAGTATCACATGCAAACAAGGTAAGGTATGATGAATAAAATATTTTGTAGCCACAGAATGCTCTTTGTTCTGCATCACATAAGACATGAATATTGCACTAAATGAGTTATATGTAAAGGAGCAGCTGCAGCAGAATTCACTGAAAAGTCAAATGCCACATGCTTGCAGAAGCTTCACTGTCGTTTAGTGCTCTGTCACACACAACTGAAAAATTCCATTTATTTAAATAGTCTTTAAACTTATTTCTGTATTCTTCATTGGATCTCTAAACCTCTGATGTACCACATTCACCTTGCATGCAGTGAAGAACATAATGCCAGATTCATATATTCAGCCTTGAGTATTTGTGCTTAAAGTATTTAACATTTCACCAACTTTTTTTTTGTCTGTTTCCCTTCACCCTGATTTTTTAAATACCCAGGACAGCTGTCCTCAATGTTCTTTACATGTACTTTTTCTGTTCTTTTTGCTCAACACACCTTTGTTTGATTTCTGAAATTCTTTTCTATTCTTATTGCACCTGTGTCTAACCTCCACTTGCTATTCTCCATTATTCCTGAGATTGGGAAGCATGATATTAAGATAAAGGAGAGAAACTGGGACATAAATCTGTAGGAAGTGATAGAGAAACAAACTTGTCACTTTATTCTTAATGAATAACATTTTATAAAAACGTGAGGTTAATGATGAATCCCTATTGTAAGAATGCTGAGACTTCTGTGAAATATATATAATATGAATTATAAAATAGGATACATACCTTGTGGCCTTCCAATACTTGAAGGGAGCATATAAACAGGAGGGGAAACAGCTCTTCACAAGAGTGGGTAGTGTCAGGACAAGGGGAAATGGTTTTAAACTGAGATTTAGCTTAGATGTGAGGACTATTGTCCTTCTTAGTTCTGTTTTCTTTCTTCACTTCCTGGTGGTCTATATGGCTGAATTAAAAGAAGTGTTATAGTGATTTGGTAAAAGGATGGTGCAAACAAATGAAGGCATTGAAATGACATTCATATCTGAGTGCTTCGTATTTTCCATACCATCACACTGCTTTCATGAGGTTCTAAACTTCTGTAACCCTCATTTCATCCCTTGGAATCTGTAAACAAAACACAAGTCCAGATCTAGATCACTGCTTAAAGTAACAATTCCCAGAGGTTTTAGTGACAGTTCAAAGCCTTAGTGTCATTGACAGTGCAACACGTTAAACGTATCTATCTACCTTCTGAAAGTAAGCCAACTATTTTTTCACAGCTGCTGTACTGAATGTAAAGAATAATTTAAAACTGAAGAACAATCACATATCTTTCTGGAAAGACTTGTACCTAGAAAGTGTTTCCAAATAAGAAATATCTACACATGAGATGCTTCATAATTAAAGAAGTTAAATAGCTTCTCCACATTAGAGATACTTACTGAACTGTCATTTTGAAATTTGTGTAGAGGTCAGAAGGAAATACTTATAAGCTCCTCACACTTGCATTTTAATACAAGGAAATCTGGAACCAGCAAGTTGCTGCAGAATTTAACACTCCTGCTGAAGTATATTCCTTCAAATTAGCTTGATTCTGTGTGCTATGGATAATAAAAAGGCTTCTGTGTCTCTGTGCTATAATTCAAATGACTACAGCATAAATTAGGTGTCTGCTTATAGCATTTTTTTAGAAGAAAAATAAACAAATAGACTCCGAGCCAAGCTTTGTGTCTGAAATCAATCCTCTCAATTTAACTAACATTGAAAGAAAAATTGATTTTAATGATTTCTCCCTGAAGCATAATCCTGCCCCTTCCAGCACTTTTAGCTGGACAGCAGTTAGTTCACAAGCAATGAATCCTCTTTCAGACATAACACTTCTAATAAAATGGGCTCAAATTAATGAAAAATTCTAGCTGCAAGACGGCATTTAACATTCCAAGGGAGACCTGCAGGTTGTTTTGCTGGACTCACATTGATACTATCCACATTTACTAATTTTTCTGCTGAAGTCCAAGTTCAGCCCTCAAACCCAGGGGTGGCTGGTGGATTGTCTATAAGCAAAATCAGGCAGTTAGGCTCCTCTTGCTAATTGGTACAGGGCTGCATAGCATCCAGCACTCTGAGAAACTTCCTTGTCCCACAGGCTTAGCAACTGGACAGTTCGCGGGCAGCAAGTCTAGAAGACAGTGGCAGACCTGGGGAGAGCTGGATCCACTGCCAAGGAACCGAAGGAGGCTTAGTGCTCTGATCTGATGGGTCAGCTGATGCAGTATTGCAAATGCTGCAGGTGGGGCTGAGAAGCTCTCTGGGGCAGTTTGACCCTGCAGCAGAGCCTGTTTCATGCATACAGGTGAGGGACTCTTCCAGGCAGTTGGTAAAGGATTATGAGCCAGGCTGAGCTTTTGAGGTAAGCACTAAATGATGCTAAAGCATTGGTTGTGTCAAGTGCTCTAGTACTTACAGGTACACATAATTTCTATTTTATTTCTCCACTTTTCTTGGATAATACACAGCTGTTGGATAAAAGAGATAAAGTAATCTATAGATCTTTGCATCTTTGTCATAACATTGTGCTTTCCATAGAAGTTCACTTGGTTTCTGTAGCTCTTTTACTGACCTGGTTTTATAGTCTCTTGGTCCACCTCATTGTTGACCCAAAATTCTGCAAAGAATCAGAGACATTATGATAGTCTGCATCAAAATAGGAATGCTTTTGAAATGTAATAAAAGCTGGGAATTACTGATATTTAGACTCCTAGGATGAAAAATACCACAAAGTTTGCTAGAGAACTGTAAACTGCATGGAACAAGACTTGTTTACCTTGGAAAAGAGGAAGCTGCAGAGAGATCTCATTGTGGCGTTCCAAGGGGGCATGTAAACAGGAGGGGGAACGGCTGTTTACAGGAGTAGATAGTGACAGGACTTGGGGGAATGATTTTAAATTAAGACAGAAGAGTTTTAGGTTGGATATTAGGAGGAAGTTTTTCACACATAAGTGGTGACACACTGGAACAGGTTGCCCAAGGAGGTTGTGGATGCTCCATCCCTGGAGGTATTCAAGGCCAGGCTGGATGTGGCTCTGGGCAGCCTGGTCAGCTGGTTGGTAACCCTGCAATAATAGGGGGGGTTGAAACTATGTAATTATTATGGTCCTTTTCAACTCAGGCCATTCTATGATTCTACGTGAATTGCAGGATGTGTCTCTAGATGAGTGCACTGGACTTACTTCTCCAACGTCCACCTTTGCTGTACTCTGAGATAATATCAACTTACCTAGTTCTAAATTAAGATACAAAATGGAAAAAAAAAAAAAAAAAAAAAAAAAGAAAAAAAAGAAAAAAAAAACCTAAATCCCTGCTGGTAAACACCAGACATTTAGCCTCACATATTTTGCAATGAATAGTCTTTTTTTTTACTCTTCAGAGGTAGAGCTGCTTCTATTGAAGAATATGAGTTTAATCTAAGCTATTCAATAGTTTTTGGAATGCCTAGATTCAGAAATGTTTTTAAAAGTAATAAGATTCAGAATTAAAACCAGTTAATAAACAAATTTTTTTTATTTGATTTTATGATTTTAAAAAGTAATTCTGCGTTAGTCCACAGTTTTTATTTTAACTACCAGGGAGGTAATAAACAGTTCTGTAATGATGCTGATGTTTATGCGTTCAGCCAACATGGCAATTTAGCATCCTAAAGCATGCAGTGTCTTCTGAAGTGGGGATTTCCTGTAGTATGTAAAGAGCTTCTGACAGTTTCTGTTGTATGAACCTGTTACATTCTTGCCCGATGCTCAGTGTACCTGAATATCCTAATCATAGAACAAAGGTGAAAATGTATGCATAGATATTCTGACATAGAAGCTCCATACTCATTATACTTCTCAGTGCTTATTCGCACAATTGTTACCATGAAATTATTCTATATGCTTGAATTTGTAGCTATAAGGCTACAAAATTTTGCAAACCTCAGTAAGCTATGCGTAATGATATATTATTGGTCATTTACTTGCTTGTTTGTGCTACAAGGAAGAAGTTACCTTCTTCTGGAAAACATTTCTGTCTGGAAATTAGGAAGCATGGCAGAAAGGAACCAAAGCAGGTGAGCCATCTTACCAAACACTGCAGAAGGCTGTAACTGAGCATGTGAGCTGCTGCCTCCATGTCAGGAAGCTACCTCTTTGTTTCATTTTCCTGTGTGCAAAACTCCTATAGCATGATAGGTACAGTACCTTCCAGCTAGAGTGAAAGTTTTACCAAACGGATAATAGGATGGTAGTAACGTGCATTTCTCTCTTTTAGCTGGAGGAGAGATTCATACTATTGCATGTGATATTTCATTTTTAAAGTCATAGGACAAAGCTTGTCCTGCTTCTGCTGAGGCATACAGACAACTAAGCAGACCTGAATAACCTATAAGAGGAAGTGTGGTAGAGAGCTGCAGCTTTTGTGTAGAAAGCCTGTCAAAGAAATGCAATTTGATCACTGCAAACCACTGAGAAATTAATCAGAAGCTTTTCTCATTTAAAAAGTGATTCAAAATTGTTTCAATTTGGAATTGAGTCAGACAGGCCCAATTTAGCTTTGCTTTTCCAAACAGGAGCTCTAAGCATCTGCAGATTTCTAGGTACAAAGTTCACAACTATCACAAGGTGAAACCCACACTTTATTTTATCTTTGCCAGATCTGCAGATTTGTTGATGCACTTGCATTTGACTGCAGTATTGTTTGAGCTCTTTTTGGATCTACATTGCAGAGACGTATAGGATTTTAGGTAATTAAACATAGTTTGAAAAATTACTTATGAAAACTGTCAAAACCAGAACATAGTATGGCACATTTGTGATAATGACATTTTCCTGTGGACAAACTGGGCACAGCAGAGGGGATCAATGCACAACTGGAGTCATTTTTTGTTTACCCGTTCACTTGAACTGTTTATATTTAAAGAACATTTCCTTTAAGTAACTGGATTCCTTGAATGCCTTGGTACCAGAATGGTATGTTGTAGTCTGATCTAAAGAGTTATAATGTAGGCTTGTGATCTCTCCTAGAGCATGCTTAGGTGGATGGTTTCAGTGTTATGCAGCACTTTTATTTTAAAACTAGATTTTAATGTTTAATTAACACATGGCTTATTTACATTTCTTTTGTACCCCTCCAGACTACACTTCACCTTTGACCTAATGCTTCCATGTAAATACTTTCTTTGATAAGTAGAGACAGTATCAGGAAGCAGATAATATGTGACAAAAGTATGCACAACTGAAATACTCTTCTGAGGACACTGTACAGCTGTCTTCCTTTCCAACTCCCTGCCTCTTACTGAAGTTAGGTGTGGCCCAACACAATTTCACACTTGCCATGAATCTACTGAACAGTTTAATGTTCCCTGCCACTCCTTTTTCTTTTCAGTAATACCTTAACAGGCTGCATTAATTGCACTGGTGCTGTTTCTGTAAATGATATGATCTTTGTTACCGTCAAGATGCTTAATAAAGTTTATATCCAGGTCATTTGGAAATGTAAATGTGCTTCAAATTCCCTTTAGATATTAATTCTAAAGTTTATGTCTCAACTGGATTATCTTTGGAATTCAGAGAGCTCTTACCCATGCTGATATTTGGTTGTGTTTTCTCTCTGGTACCTTGCCTTTGTGTGCAAGCATTTACTTTCTCCTTTTTTCCTTACTGCTTATTAATTTTCTTCTGTGACCTTCAGTTCCACAGTCTGATAACTTTGGTTAGAATTCATCTATTTCCTTTCTTCCAAGCCTCCAAGATATTGCACAGAAAGCCACCAACGAACGAGCTGTCATCTTGGTGTATTTGCTAACACAATCTGATTTGCACACAAATGGATCTTAAAGCACTACATCATGATTTAGTTGTCCTTTGGCTCTTGCTAGCCTTCAGGAAAGCATTGATAGCCGTCTTTGACATAGATACACAAACATGGGTTACTCTCTGACTTTGTGACCTATTTTGTGGGTTATTCATACCTGAGCTACTGCTGTCACACAAAAAACCTGTATTTTCTACATAGACTTCTGGTTTTTTGCTGTCAAGGTCACCTAAATAATGACCGAGCACAAGATGAATGAGTTGATCAACGATCCCTATGCTGGCTCAGGGAAATCTCCCACTGTTTTTATTTGCTGTAAAATGAAAAGTAAAATTCTTTAGGACAGTTAGATTCTTTATGAAAGATACTATGGAAGTGATAATGTGTGGGGCTTTTATTATTCCTTGAAGTACTTTTATTTATGTTGCCATTTCTGGAAATTCTCCTTGGCTTGGTGATGGAATCTAGCTGAGGCGGTCTAATGATTAGCTTTTACTTAACAGATCTGTTGATATGTGCTTCAAAGTATCTTTCAACATGCTGTTCCCTAAAGAGAGATCTTGCTGAATTTGAAGGTGGCAGTGAAATTGACAGACCCACATCAACACTTGATTGTACCCACAAGAATGAGGCCGGGGCAGCAGATTTAAAAGTTTAGCTCCCCAGAAAATGTTTTTTGGATCTCAGAGGCTTTTTTTTCTTTTCAACGGAGATTAATGCAGCGTGTTCCATGGATGAAGAAGGCCAAATCACTGCTGCTATAATAGAGAGTTGTTAAATGGAGCTGTTCTCTCAGGATTTTTTTTGTTTGTTTCTTTCTGTTATTATTAGTTCTCTTTCTGATGTATGTTAAGTTTGCTCTGTTTGGCTATTTGATTAAAGAAAAAAAAAAAACAAAAAAAGCGGAGGACCTGTAACATTCCATTTTCTAGGCTAGCAGGAGACACAAGCAGACACCAACAATTTAGTTCTTAGACTAAGTTAATGCAATTCTGAATAATGAAAAACGCAGCTATATTCAAGTCAAAACAATCCATATGGGAGCCTGCGGAACAAATCCAGATTTGTCATCACCTGAATTTTTTCCATTTTCCAGCCAGCACACTGTGGCATCATTTAGATGCCATGCTTTACATCTTGTTTGGCATTGAAGTTTCTGGAGCTGAACCTTAACATATGAGAAGTTCACGTGAGAGGATGGGTTGATGGGAAGAAGATAAACATATTTCTTGAGTGAGCTTTCATCAATATCCAACAAACCCAGTTTGTCTGAAGTGTCATTTGACCTGTGTATTCTGTTCTTCCAGATTTTCCAGAATTATATCTGTAATTTTCTTATTCAGGTTAACCCCCATGCTTTATTTCTGTTTTGCCTCACATCTGATTTGGGATGGACATTTTTGTCTTTGCACTGACAAGAAAAGTTGTGAAATGAGGCACATGTTTGAGAAGGAAAAATAAATACATCACCTAATGTGAAATGTGAAAACCAAGTTATGCCAGTTTTCCAATTTCATTATGTAAAGATGTAACATCTGGAGCATAATAAAAAGGAGAGATACTTTAATACAAAGTGTCAGAGCAACTCAGTTCTTGTTCTCTTGCTCTGTCTGGCAAATTTATATTAAGTAGAGGTTTAAACAAGAAGAACTTTAAATTCTGGAACTCTTGAAGTGGTGCATTGGATTTCTTTTGAAAGCTTTCACATGCACAAGCAATTGGAAATGACTCCCTCAAACAGGAGGACAACTTTAATAACTGTCAAGTGTCAGTGAAGTAGATTCATAAACTGAAGAAGTGTCGTAGTCCATCAGCTTTTCCTTACTTCTCCAGTTCACTTTCCATTGTTCAGGCACCCAGATGTAAATGAAACACTGCGTCAGTGCTGCACTTTGTCTGCTGCAGGAAAATGTTGGAAGATCTGCTTTGCTCCTTTCCTACCTGCACTACTCCTGTCTCATGTTCAAATTGAATTTTTATTTTAACACTTAAGAATAATCTGTCCTTGAGGTATGATTACAGTAAAAAATAAAGATGCCTTGGTATTTCATATTTGTTCCCCCTCCACAATTTCTGTGCTGAATCTGCTCATTGCACATCCAAAGCCTTTCTAGCTGGTGTGAGGAAAAATTCAAGTTAGTACCTGAAAATAAAGCCAGAGGCTTGATTACTATTCTTCATCAATTTCACCAATGAAAACCACTTTATTACTCACACTTTAACTGTGTAATTCCAGCGACAATTCGGAGAGGCAGGCTTACATTTCAGACATCTGGGAAGGGAGAAAAGCAAGTCATGTCAGAAGCAGGGGCCCTACCTCATCTTAATTCACAAGGACAAACTACTTGTTTGCTTCCCATGATAGCAAGGGATGCATAATTGTACTTTTAACATAGGGAAATTATTAGGAGGATTCAGTAAAGCAAGATCAGAACTCAACAAAAAGTAAAATGCAATAGAAATACAGCTGCATTATTTCTAGTCAGTAAGTAGAATGTGAATATCCATCCTTGGATATTTGTAAGCTACTGCTTCAGCCTTATGTATTGATGTGCTTCAAAGTGTACTCCCCTTTGTAAGGAGTAGTCAACAGTGGACTTTTCCCTGTAATCTGTGCTTGGGAGAGAAGAATTAATCTCATGTTTTCTGACAATTAAAGGATATAACTTATTTATATTATATGTTCAGGTCTCATTAATATCCAGAGGAATAGAACAGTATTTAAGTTTTCTGTCAGAAGTACTGATAGTCTCCTACTGCTATTCTAACAGATTCTTGTCTCCTGGCTCAACTTTTCGGATCCCTAGAGATAATGTTTATTTCAGTGCAAACTTCTGATAGCCTGCTAAGGACAGTGAGAGTGGATTTATTCTGCTTCTTCTAAGGATAAAGACAAAGGAAATATTTCAACACATACATCTAGGAATAATAAATTGGAATATCTTGAATTCTAAATGAGCTAACTTGTTATAGACTAAGCAGGTGGTAATTTCCCTTTAAAAAAAAAAAAAAAAGTATCCAAACCCCTGTGAGAAATACAATAGAGATTGCTTTTAAATAAACCAAGATCTTTTTGTACTTCAGAGTTGCAGGAAAGCCTGAGAAAATGCCACAAATGTTTTGGATGCTCCATATTTTCTCTCTCTATATATACTGTATGCAATAGTCTAATCTACGAAGAGGGAAGACAGGTTTTCACAAAATTCAAAGGTTTGGTCCTTAGAGATTAAAATAATCACATTTTAATTTTCTTGGACTGTTCATAGATCAGATATTGTGAGGTATAATAGAAATGTCTTATAACTGCAAGAATACTTCATCAAATTAAATTGCCTTACCTTTGGGGCATAAGGGAGGAGAGAAGAAAATGGGATATTTTTCAATTATTTGAACCAAGTTCTGTGATCATTATAAAGAATCAAAAGAAACATGAGGAAAGATGACATATTAAAGCTTTATTATATTAAACCTCTAAAGTATAAAATACAGCAGTGACATCCAGATTCTGTATAGAATTAAGAGATTTTCAATTTTTATTATAAAATAAAAGTGGCATTTTATGTGCTTAGAATTCTTTGTGTCCTCTCCATTGTCTACCCACACAGGTGACCTTTAGCTTCAAAAGGCTATATTTCTTTTCTTTCCAATCAAAAATCAGTGTATTTGATGTACTTTTTTTTTTTATTCCCCTGGGGAAAAAAAAAAAAAAAAAAGAGAGATTGCAACAATCAGTGCAAGATTTATAGAACTTGAAGAGGGTCTGTGAAGATCTCTCAACGCCAAACTCTGTAAAGAAGAAGAAAATTTAGAAAGTTGAGTTTCATTGGAATGAATGAAATATTAGGTACGTTTTAATCTGAAGAAGTGGTAGGTCAGATAGCATTTGCATTTGTGGATCCTTGCTTCTGTTTAAGTTATCATTACTTCAAACAATCGACTAAGAAAACATTGAATAAAGCAGATAATAATTAACCTTGGTCTTGAAAGCTTGAGAAGTGGTGATACTGTTGTCCAGGAGGATGTGAAATCTTATGGAATAGTTGCTTCTTCTGAGCACAACTTGGAAAATGATTTGAATTTACGTAGTTCTGGTTTGTAACTTCATTTGTCCTGGTTTCAGCTGGAACACAGTTGATTTTTCCTTCGTAGTGTCTGGTATGATGCAATTTTGGCTTTAAGAGAAGAACACTTTTACATTTTTAGCTGTTGCTGAGCAGTGCTGCATAGAACCAATAACGCCACTGTTTTTCAGTTTCTTGTACCGTTCTGACAGTGAGGGGGCAAAGAGGGTACAAGGAGTCGGGAAGGGAAAGACTCAGAGTGCTGACCTGAATTGGCCAAAGGAATATTCCATCTTATGTGACATCATGAAAAAAAAAAAAAAAAAAAAAAATCCTTGTAAAATGGTGGAGAGCTGGCTGGTGAGCATCTGCTGCTTGGGGACTGGCAGAGCATCAGTCAATGGGAGGTGGGCAATTGCTTTGTGCATCACTTTATTCTGTTCACATATATCATTACTATTATCCTTTTTCCTTTCCCTTTCTCACTTAGTAAATACTTTTTGTCACAACCTATGAGTTCTACTTTGGGTTTTCTCTGATACTCTTTACCATCCCACTGGGTTAGGGGGTGCGGGAAGGTGAATGAATGAGCAAGCTATCTGCCATGTTAAAACAGAGTATCAGGAAACAAAAAGAAAAACATAGTTCCTCACAAAAAAAGGTTGAAAAATGAGGAATAGAATCAATTGTAAAGGCTTCTCAGCTCTTAACTGGAAGCACTTTTCTACTTGATACCTTAAAGTATACTTAAGAAACTGGGAGGTGAGAAGGACACCTTGATCCATTATTAGAATTTATATTTATTACCTATCAATTCTTTGACTATTAGTTTAATCAGTTCAACTTCATTTTGTAGAAGGAGTTCGTGTGGATGTGCAGGAAGACATGGTGTCTCCAATCTTATTAATTTCAGCTAGAAAAATATGTGTGAGCTGTAAGTTATTTCTTCTACAGGGTATTTTAGACCATGGGGAGGACTGATACAGAAGTAGCCCCAGGAGTGTTATGTAGCAGACTGTCTAACTATGATGAGTCTGGGGTGAAGTGCGAGCATTACAGCATTGTGCTGTTATTGTCTTAAAGAGTGCATTAACCTGAAGTTTCCCTGTTAATACGCAGTATAAGTGCAACAGTCTGAGAACACAGCGTCAGTTTCTAACTTTTGTTTGGTGGGATGAAATTTTCTGCATCAGTGTCATAGCATTTCAAATCAATTTTGGGAAACAGCATAGTTCAATAGAAAGACGTCTGCTAGAAGTCAAGTGGAGCTTGCTTAGCTGCTCTTGGAAGAGCAGTGTGTCCTGCTCACACTGCAGAAACTCCTCACCCTTGCATCAAGAGTATTTTTCAGTGCTGTGAACCACTGATGTGATTTGCCAGGGGAATTCAAGTTGTTTGTTCAAACTCAAGAGAACTAACAGTGTCATGCTGAGTTGACAGGCATCTTCAAAGTAAATCATTACTCCAATATAGGGTTTCATAGCCCCCCAAGGAAACTGAATATATTATGGAGATGTAGATACCAGAAAGTTTGGCACGTACCCAAAGATGCACATACGATGAGCAAAATTATTCAGTCAAAAATAAGTCAAATACAGATGCTTCTGAAACAGGCTTACAGCACAAACAGTGATATCCTGATCTTTTGATAACCTCAGAGGCTATTAGAAAAGGGGCAAAGAAAAAATATAGAGCTTTTCTTCTTCCACTTTTGTAAATGGTTTCCAAGAAACGATGTCTTCTGATCTTCAGAGGTTTTTAATCAAAATATTTTGCTGTTCTGACAGTGCAAAAAAATTTAAATAAAAAAAAAAGAAAAGAAAAGAAAATTCAGGCCTCTTGTTAAAACAGTTGTATATTCTTGCACTCTGTAAAGCACTGTCTATTCATGGCCTTGATAAGTGGCAAGAATTTATAAAATGTGGCTACAAAACTAAATGTGGCTTCAAAACTAACTGTGGCAGTGCAGCCCACTGCCAAATTTAGAGTAAAAAAGAACAAAAAATATTTGTCATAATTATTGTGTTCTATGCTGATAAGAGAAAGAGGGGAAATAAGGTTTGATTGTAATAGACCAATCTATTCCCATTGTTGAGAAACCTCTTACCAGATAGACACTGTGTCAGCAGTAACTGTCCCCTCTGTTTAATAGGTGACACGAATGATTGCATACCACAAAATCTGCTATCTCAAAAGAGAAAAAGAAGTCCAAGCTGGATCTACAGAACAGGGACTTCCCTCTGCTTCAGCCTCAAACCAACAGGTTTGGGTATAAATCTCAACCTGGGGACTTGAAAAATAACATTTTAATAAATACTTCAGTATATTGCCCCAGAAAAGATGAAGCAGGAGGCAGTTCTGATGACCACCAGTGGAGCACCAGTTATCAAGTTCTGTATGCAGTGATCTAGGATTTGTGATAAAAATGTCATATAGTAGCTCTTCATAAGCATTTTTTAAAGAAAAATATTGTCAGCATTTTCAGCCTCAATATTGCTGGACTTTTTTTGTGTGTTCTACCGCAATATAGATTTAAGAAGTGTCTGAACACGTTCAAGAAGATCGTGCATCTGTCTTGCAATCCATGTCGATGCCCCCTGTCGGTGTCCCTGACACTGCACATGACCACAGAAGTTATCACATAGAAGTTATCACAATTTGTTGCTTTTCTTCCTCCTTATTCCTCCAGTAACTTGGACTTGATTAAAATTGATCAAAATCTTATTTGAGAGGGCTGATGTCTGGAAGCAGCCAAATTTTTACCGTTTTTGTTGAAAGCAGTGAAGTCTGGCCTGGGTCCCATGGAGGAGAAGGCTGAAGTGTGGGTCCAAAGGAGGTGTTCCTTGCTTGTCACAGTGCTGCGGTCAGCTACACAGCTTGAGCACCTCTCAGTAGTAATATTCAGACCTACAGGAGCAAATGTGGGGCAAGCAAGGTAGGGAAGGACCGTGAAAGGGAGGACTAATAGGGGAGAGACAGAGTGTCCACAAGAAGGTACCAGTTGGGGGCCACATTTCCACTAGCTGCACTTTTCAGAGAGTTGGGTCTCCTTCTGTTTAATTTCTGTCCACTGAATTTTTTCTTTCATTGGAAAATTTACATGAAGGATGTGAAAAGCATTAAAAATAAAAACTGACAACCTTAAAGTTTTTTAAAGGGATTTCAAAAAATTATTTGCACGGAAGTAAGAGAGAAATTACTTTAGCTGCTTTTATAATGGTTTAGTATTATCTGTACGTATTCAAGTATCCTTTCATTCATCCAGCCTCAATTGCAGAAAATACTTCTCAATTCTTTTTTTTTTCAAGCTCTGCCTTTTCACTTGCAGTCTATCTTGTGAGAACTGTGTAGCTTTAAAATGATTGCCAGGCTCTTGAAATACAACATTTCATCTGAAAAACCCAAAACCAGTTAGAATGGACAGTGTAGCAAATAAAGAGTTCACCTCTGGGACTGGCATGGCATCAAACTGAATATATTGCTTGTGTTGTGGGAAATTCTGACTCTTCAGGGAAGAGAAAGCTTTTCAGAGTTGTCTTTCTACCACAGTAAGACCTCACTGATGGCATGCCAGCAGTGGCTGCTTTTTGAATTACCTTATGAGAAGAAAAAAAGCATGATTGGAAACTATCTCTGAACAGAACACAGAATGCACTGTAGGAGAAACTGAAACAATCTTACATTTCTTATATTTCTTATAACCTGTACATTTATCCCAAGCCTTTGAATGTTCTCAGAAATATTAGATTTACGTACAGTTGTTCTTCCAAGATAACTCATCAGCTGGCTTTGATTTGCACACCCAGAGATGGTTCCGCATGAGCTCCCCAAATTTGTACATTTTACCCAAGTGTACAGATGACATTGTCTCAGATAGTGTGTTAAATTATTTAAATACACATATTTTAATTCTTTACTGAATGGCTTTTTTTTATGGCTAGGAAAGCAGTAATTGTGCCTCTTGTCACATAAATTGTCAGGAGCAGGATTGTTCTATACAACAACAAGATCCTGTCTTAACTTAATGTGTGGTTCCCTATGGCAAAATACAGACCTGAAACTACCCTGTCTCTTAGGCTACCCTGTCTCTGAGAAAATTTCCATGCCACTGTGGTGAACCCAGTGTCAACACTATGCTCTGCAGACTGTTCCTGAGCAATGGCAGGCTCTTCACTACTGAAATAGAAGTGCTGATTGCCTATCCACTTTCAAGTGCGCTATTCGTAGCAGCATTTGCATAATCACTAAGGTCAAGCCAAAATTGGCCATATTTCCAATATGACCAAAACACTGTAAAAAGAACAGATGGGGTTGAATGAAATAAAGCCATACATGCTGAATCTACTGAAATCTTTTACCGTGTATGTGCAGGTATGAAGAACAAGTTTCTTGAAGAAACGAATTTTGGCTCTAACAGAAAGGGAAAACTTAATGCCTCTTACTGCTGTGCAACAGCCCAGGTCAATACTGAGAAGCACCATTTTTGACTGAAAGTCAGGCAGAAGATCAGTAGTCAAGTATATGGCATACTAGCCAATAATGTGACTTATTGGGACTTAGAATGTAAGCCACTGAGAAATAGAATCATAGAATCATAGAATCATAGAATCACCAAGGTTGGGAAAGACCTAAAAGATCATCCAGTCCAACCGTTCACCTATTCCCAACAGCTCCCACTAAACCATGTCCCTCAACACAACATCCAGCCTTTCCTTGAACACCCCCAGGCTCGGTGACTCCACCACCTCCCTGGGCATCCATTCCAGTGCCTGACCACCCTTTCTGAAAAGTAATACTTCCTAATGTCCAGCCTGAATTTCCCCTGCCGTAGCTTGAAACCATTTCCTCTGGTCCTATCACTAAGGACACGAGAGAAGAATAGTTCTTTGGCTCCCTCTAAAACTCCTCAGTCTTCAATATCTGCTCTTAATTTTCATCTCATTTGAAGCCTACTGCAGGAAAAAATAAAAAAAAATAAAAAACATGAATTCTCTTTAAATATAGCTATTTTCCATGAGAACATTAATTCTGACAGTGGTTGAAATTAATGACACATCCGTACATCATTAAAAATGCTTTCTGAGTAGCTGTTCCTCAAGTAATTATTTCTTTTATCTCTCAATATACAGTTCTACTGTTGGAAAAATTGCAGGGGACAGTTATTTCCTATTCTGTCTCTCTTTTCATTAACTTGCATGCACTGTAACTTCTGCATTCTCTCAAGTCAAGATAAGTTTGATTTTGTTTTCTTGTATTATATTTGGGAGGAAAAAAAGCAGCCGGAAAAGAAAAACTGTTTTGACCCAAAATTTAGGGCTTATCTGCTCTACAGATGGGGATGAAAGAAAAGGAAAAACCCTAAAATAATTGAAACTGCAACTTTGATGTATAAATACTACAATTTGTTAGTCATCTCTACAGGCATATTTTGTTTGCATATTAGTACGAAATTTCCTATGAACAACTTCTAGGCCATTACTCCTTGTCCTCTGCTACACACCACTGAGAAGAGCCTGGCCTCATCCATTTGCTTCCTACCTCCCTTTAGATATTTATAAACATTTAATAGATCCACTCTCAGTCTTCTTTTCCCCAGGCTGAACTGAACAGGCCCATATTACTCAGTCTTTACTCATTCAGGAGATCCTCCTTCTTGCTCTTTTTGAAGACTGGAGGGACATTGGTGTCCTCCAGTCTTCAGGCACCTCTCCCGTTTGCCAAGACCTTTTGAAGATGATAAAGAGTGGTTCAGCAATCACCTCTGCCAGTTTTCTCAGTACATGTGAGTGCATCCTATCGGGGCCCATGGATTTGTTTGTTGATTTTGGCTACATGCTCTCTGACCAGATCCTCCTCATCCAATGGGAAGTCTTCCTTTACACATGCTGTCACTCTTACCTCCAGGGTATGGGATTCCTGAGAGCTTGTCTTAGTGTTTTAGACTGAATCAAAGAAGGCTTTCAGAATCTCTCCCTTCTCAGAGTCTCCTGTTACCAAGACACCCACCTCACTAGTAGGGGACCTACGTTTTCCCTAGTCTTCCTTTCACTGTTCACATACTTTAAAAATAACCTTTCTTGTTATCCTACACCTTCTTTGCAAGGTTTAATTCCAAGAGGACCTTCCTTAGCCTTCCTTGTTGCATCCCTACAGGCCCTAACATAACAACATTCCTATACTTGTCAGGTGGACAGGTCCTTTTTTCACATTACATGAAACATTTTCTTTCCTTTTAGTTTATCCATGAGTTCCTTGCTTCCTACCTTTCCCCAATTTCTTATTCTTAACAATGCACCAATCTTGAGCTCAGAAAAGGTGATATTGAATTGCCAACTAGCTCTCATGAGCCCCCTTATCTTCTAACACTCTAGCCCATGTGATACCTCCATGCTGGTCTTTGAAGAGGTCAAAGCCAGCTCTCCTGAAGTCCAAAACACCAATCCTTCTTATTGCTTTTGTTTTGTTTCTTCCACTCAAGATCTTGAATTCCACTGTCTCCTGATCACTGCATCCCAAGCTGCCACAACCTTTCACATGAGGTCATCAGTTGCAGATAGACCTCCCTCATGTCACTAAAGAATTATTTTCAATATATTTCTCCAGTTGTGGTTTGAAACAGTATACACCTTTTATTATTCACAACATCTAGTGGTAAGGCTGCCATAGATACCTGAATGTTCTGGAAATAAGCACATCATTTGTTTTGTACCTGTTAGTTAAATAAAAATCATATGTTATGCCCTAGCTGTTATGCTCTGACAAGTTAAACCAGAGTTTTTGGTAGATGAGATTATATAGCTTTCAAAAATCAGATATTTTATTTTCTCCGCTGTACGCCTACAAAACCTACAAAGGCAGGTATGAAAGTCCACCTAATCACAATAATTCCAATCCAAAAGAACTACATTCCCTGCCAATTACCTTTCCTACTAAATGAATCCAGTTTAATTGGTTTACTTGGTAGCTGCTACAGAATAAATAGGATATCTTACATCCTAAAACATGCAGTCCTTGATGATACAAGTTTATCTTTCTGTGCAGCAATATAGGACAGACATAGAGAGATGAAATACATGTAGAACTAACCTCTCAGTATGTGGTACTATGTTATGATTCTACAACAAGAAACTTTACTTACTTTTCTCCCTTCTAGTGTTCTTTGAGGCATTTTTGATAGTTCTGTTTTTTAGATTTCGTGACAATCCTTGCTGATTTTAATTGCTTGCATCAGCTCTGTCTTGATCCCACATTGTCTGGGGAAAAGCACTGGCTATGAAAGGCACACGGCCAACTTATTTTTCACTGATCGGTTGGAAATGTTAAAAAATTTTCAAAAATGGAGTAAATGCCATGATGAATGACCTCCCATCAGTAACATGAAACACGTAGTATATTGACTAACTTGAGTGATCCATAAAATGGTAAACTTGTCTCTGTGTTGTTCTTATTCTTGTAGTGACTGAAAGCCCAGCTCCTTGCTGCTCATTTTCCGGCTTACGTAGCACGGATGTTCAGATGCTGCAAAAGAAGTATGATTTTAAATGTAGAACTACCCAGCTCATTTGTATTTCCAATCACAGTGTCAAATTGATGTGAAGCAACACAGTACTGTGAAATTGTTTGTTTAGAAGACTTATTATGTTGATTAAATATATACGTGCAGTAATAAATAATATAGTCATTTACCAGTTCTAGTGCAAGGAAACTTAAAAATAAGAAAGCATTTAAAATCAGTTGGAGCATACCACACAGTTAGTTATATGTCAAAGTTAAAATTGAAGTCGTGTTCAGATTTTTTTAAATAGAGACAGCATCAGAGAGCTTATTGTAGACAATTTGAGTTCTCTGGCTTCTATTGAGTGTTCAGTGAGAGAAAAAGATGAAATCCATGTTGAAATTGGGAATATATGAAATGCCTTGATAAATTTCTTTGAAAGTATATTCAGGTCCTCATTGATTCAAAAGTGAAATCATTTTTGTTCTAATACAGAACCTTATATTCTTCTTTATTAAAAGTTCCTCATGAAACACATTGTGTAAAGCTATTTGTCAGTAAACTCTTGTTTGCTTGTCATAATTCTCATCCTGCAAGTCTGCATCACTTTCTGCTAAGTAGTGCTATTTGATTTAGTGCTTTTAGCGATGTCTGTATTGAGATAACTTCCTGTGCAGATCTCCAAATTTCAAAATTAATTTCGCTTATCTCTATAAAAAATAAAGGTCCAAAAGTAATTAAGATTTACTGAAGATTTCTTTCTCACTGCTCAAAAAACAGCTCCCACAGAAAATAACTGTTTTTGTTGATTTATGGTTCCTAGGAGAGAATAGTAGAATGCATGTAAAGTAATCAGCACTGAGCTCATTTATCGGAGAGGAAAAGTCTAGGTTTAGGTAGCACTGCTGAGTTTTTCTGCATAGAAGAGCTTAACTAACACTGACAACAATCGTGACAAAAGCATGTAACAGAGATGATGGGAAAAAAGTACTTATGCTTGCAAGAATAAATAGACCAAAATGCACAAAACTCTAAATTTCCAAAGCACTTCACATATAGAAGGTATAAATATACAGTTCATATCCAGAAGGCTTTTGGGAAGATTTTACAAATATTGCATGGAATTTTACAAAGAAGTTCTTCTTATAGCTTTCTCAACCACCAGTGAGGTCTAACAAGGGATTATATTTTGTCTTTCAGTTTATAAAAGAGCTGGGACCAACCTTTCTTTCTGCTGTTTTATTTTACAGACTCAGGGTGGAATTTCTACAAAACTGAGCTCTTCACAACAGTTTTCCAAATTATCTTAATGGCTCTTTGTGTAGCCATGTTTGCTCTTTTGCTGTTCGTACACAGTTGTAAAGCTTTTGAAGGAAGAATTATATCCTATGTAACTACATCCTTCACACAGACCCTTTATAAAGGAACAAAAGAGGGTTGACATAAAGGAGTCTTGATTGCCAGTATGTTTTCTAACAAAATGTAGTAGGCAAAGATTTGAATTCATGACAAAATATAGTCAGACACACTGAAATCTGTGTGTAAATAGGTCTGAGTCAGGCTGAAGCCTCCAAAGTTAAAGGGCATGGTTGTGATGCATGGTCTGTCATCTACACTGCTGTCTCCAGTGGCCCAGGAGCATACTGCACTGCAGGCTGCAGAAGCCATGTGCTGCTGCCTTAACCTCTGATTGTGCAGACTGTGTAGCATAACCTCCCTCCCAAGCGCTGCTTCTTTATGGTCTGTTGAATGGTAAAGGGACAGAACTGAGACTTTGCTGGCATTTAGAATTAAATTAATTTAGCCAGCTTTTTTTATTTAAATCACTATTTCTAAATGACTAATTTCTTCTGTTACCCATGTATCCTGCATTACAATTCCTTCTCCTCTGAAATATTGTCAAGTTGAGTACTTAAAACTTGTTTTTGTAACTTGGGGTCATATTCTGCCATTGTTTAGTTTGGAGTATCTTGGAATTACTGAATCATGGAATATCCCAAGGTGGAAGAGATCCACAGGGATCATCGAGTCCAGTTCCTTCCCTCGTGTGGGACCACCTTCACTGAAATGTTTGATAAGTAAAGATTAATGTATTACTTAGAATTCAAATACGCTAAAATCTGGTCCTGGGAATTCCAAGATGCATACTGCTATCAGAATGTTTTTAAAAGCTTTATAATTTTCCTGTGATTCTGAGTAAACCTCTGAGTTCAAATAGGAAAATGGCTGCTAGCTTGCTTTTCACTTCAGCTTGTTTTCCACGCTTCCCCTGGATTCAATGTTTCAGAGCGCTGCTAATACAGCATCAACTAGTGCCAAGGTTTCCTTTGTTATTATTTTTTTATACTAGTGCAGTCTTCCAAAAACCACTTCTGTGTCTTTCTAAATGCTTGACTTGAAACAAAGAACATGTACTTCAGAAGACTTTGCTTCGACAGAGGTTTTCCTTTCTCTGTCATGGCATTTTGAAGTCCTTACATTTAAAACTCCTTTGAGCATCAGTAACACAGGATAAAGAGAGGAAAGGAGTTACTGAGCAGGGGGGAAAACGCTTTGCTTTTTGCAGAAGGGTGAGACCATGGCAATTGGTGAGGCTAGTGCTAAGAGCTTTTTGATGTAGGAGTTATGTTGGAGGCGTGAGATGCCAGTTGGAAAGTGAGTGAACTTCAGAAGAATACAATGCAGATAACAGGCAAGATGGCCTTTCAAGAGGGGAACTGCAGAGTGATCAGAATTTCAGCTGAGAATACAGGGAGAGCTTCCCAAATGAGGATCGTTCAGTTGCCTTCTTAGCAAGGAACCGAGGCATTCAGCTCCAGGTGCCTGATGGAAATACTTTCTCTGTCTATACTTATGCCTTTTGCAGCATCCCTAACAAAGTCTGCTGTGCTTTTCAATCCATGAAACAATAGATTTTTTTTTTTTTTTGCAATTTTCCATTGTTTTCCCCTTGCAGTCGTATGCATAATAGTGTAATAATTTTTATAATGTCTACATCTTGAGAGTAAAAAATGATTAAATTGTACTGTTCTGAAGTTCCTGATCAATACTCCCCACAGTCAAAGAAGTAGCAAGTTAGAAAGGGAGCCCGATTTCAATTTATGCAGTCAGCTGTTCAAAGGGATTTTTTTCCTCTGTTTGAACAGAACAGTGAAGTTGTCTCCCTGTTCCTCAGGAGCAATAAGTAAGTAAAAGTAAAGAAATAAGTATTCTCAAATAGGAAGACAGCCTCTAGAAAACAAAACAATAGTAAAATAAAAAATAAAAAAAAGGTAAGATTGCTCAAAAATAATTGGGAGTCTCAGTTTTCTTCCAAGACTTTATTGCTTTTCGTACTCAGATTTTAAGAATTAAAGTTATTGGGGTGAGAGCAAGGAAGGGAACCAAATTGGCCAAGAAATCTGACAAAATCACAGCAATTTCTTCTATTACCAATCAGTGCATTTCTATATGTATTATCTTTTTTCATTTAAAATTCATTGCTAAATAATGTTCAGAGTGAATTAAGTTTGTCTTCTCTAATTGAGTTTAGCAGTGAGTAATGAGGTGGACTAGCAGTCATAAAAACACAGTTGCCTCTTTGCAGGATGTGCTCGGAGCTGCTGGAGGACAATAAGCAGTTAATCTGATAAGAAGGGACTGCATATTCGGGTACTTTATTTGTGGGTTTATCTTATTTACTGGACACACGATAGTGGCTGATGGCCAATAAATACAGATTTCACTTTTCAGTTCATTGTGCACTATACATCATTTATTTTTAGGACAGTGTCCTCATATTTAATGCATGATGAATCATTAAATAAAATAGGCAAAGCATGATTTCGCACGGCTTTCATTTTGGATTGAATTCAAAAACTTAATTCACATACTTTTTGAAACATTTCTTCTTTTTTGTTGTTCTTTATCTCAAGCATAATGACCAAATAGTTCATTTATTTATTCTACTTTACCTGTAAGATGGGTACACTATCCTTGCACACTGTTTACTTTCACATATTGGTCTAAGTGCCTAATGAATGGGAGATGGTGTTTAGGGAAATCTTGAAAATGTAACGGCAGGTACTCAGGCTCCTCATGACGAGCTGCTGCCAGCTTGCAATTATTTTTATCCCTTGCACTGTTAAACCTACAGCTCATGCTTAATTTGTATAGTGTTTATAATTTTAATGAGGAATAAATATGAAGTATGTGTACTGGCATTGTTGCATTTCCTGTCATGTTTCAGGTAGACTCAACATGACTAAAACCTTATAATCAAGCAATAATTTTTCACATACAGAGAGTGCTTGTCCTGCTGCTCAGGACTTTATTTTTAATTAAAAATCTGAGCTCTGGTACGTATCATGATATTAATGATAATAGTCAGGAAAACGTGAGAGACTCATCCGCAGTCTCTTCAGAGCAGAAGGGGAAAGCAGTGGGATATCTTACACCTGCCTCAACTTTATGAAATGAATTGCAATGGACATGGTATAACATGAGCTCTTCTCAAGGTTAGTCCTCCCTTGGCAATTTGCTGGCTGTGTGCGTGGAAGGGAAGAGGCTGAGAATTTCAGCAGCGTGTAGTACTGAAAGATATAGGTTACTTTGTTCTTTACTCTAAAAATGTAGCACAAAATGCAAAATCAGAGCTTAACCACTCCCACCAAAAACTGTGTGCTACTTAATTCTGAATTAATATAAGAAATCTGTGCTTACAGTGCAGGAATAATGAACTTGATCTGAAGAGCCACAGAGATACTCTTTCCAGCCTGGACTTTCCTCATGATCAGATCTTACTGCACACATATACTGTTAGTGATTAGTGGTCAGTATCAAACCATTCCATGTAGGGAAGTATATTTGGCAAGTGTGTTTATGCTATAACTGTCTGGACTTAACCTATTGGCCTCAGAAGGAGAGTTAAGAGGTTAGAGGTGAAATTGTCCTACAAATGCTTCTTACAGCAAATTAGGCACCAGAAGTGTATTTGGAGATCCTTCTCAGTCACACCATAGAAAGCTGCACAGTGTCTGGTTGAAAGCTTTATCTTTTCTTCCCAATGATGTATAATGCACATTGTTGACATAAATAAGTGAAAGAATGCTGAAGTAATTGCACCATCAAACAAATGAGCAGGTATGTATTATCAAGAAGTCTCAGAAGGCATTGGAGGTGAACAGCATGAAGAAAGTACTAGGTTTTCCTTCTGTAGATATGAGTTGTCTAATGATTATACATATTTACAAATACATTACGTAGTCTGTGCATTTCAGAAAACTTGCAGTTTTCCGTATCATTCTCTTACAAAAGATCGTGTACAAGATATTGGTACTTAGTTTTGTCTTAAATCCTTCCTCCTTCTCCTCTTTCTGTGTGCAAAAGGAAAGATCTCTTGCTCATTTTCAGTTCAAATATGCTCCTCATTTAGCAGAACAGATGTTCTCTTTAAATAGGCTTCAGGTAATATGGACATCTCAGCCTTTCCTTAATGAATCTGTTGTAACTGAATTATGTATGCATAAATGCAGCCCAAGTCCTTCAAGGACATACTCATTAGCTGTGTCATTTTGGATTCACTCTTTGGAACAAATATGTTCCTGTCACTGCTTGAAGCATTTAGATTCACTGATTCTATTTGAAAACACCCACTGGTTATACATTCACTATGTGTACACAAGAAGAAAATAGAGAGAACGTAGCAATTCGCAAAGGTATAAGTCCTCTCTTATTTCACAAAGATGTATTCTTTTCACATACATTAAAAGTTACATAAGAATCTGATCAGTTATCTATAAGAGTCCTTATTCATTCATATGTATTTCTATGACTTCGTTAACTGGCTTTTTCTACTTTATAGGATTTCTGTGTATAGTATTCCACAACTGCGTACATTGTAAGTTTTGAGGGGTTTTGATTTCTGTCAGTGGAGCTAGTAGTGAAGGAATTTTGAATATATGGCATAAAGAAACTTAGCATGGGGTAAAACAAATTCAAGCGAATGTGTGGTATTCAGAAAACCAAAAGCAAGATCTATCTGAAGCTTTTATGCAGAAAAAGAAAAAAAAAAAAAAAACAAATTAGAGATCTTAAATCTTTTTGAGAGACACATGTTTTGTGATAATAGGTAAAATATGTGGTATGAATTTAGATTATTAGGTATGGTGATCTTCAGTAAAGAGATACTTGGTTATCCTTAGCCATCCACACTTTGTGACACATCTGCCTAATTCAGCAGTTGTGCTGTTTGAAGTTCCATTTTTGCACTTATTTTTTCAGTGCACTTAATTTGCACTGTTACAAATGGGGAAACTGTAGTTACAAGCAATTTCCCCTGTGCTGTTGTGAATCACTGTACTGCTGAAATCAATGAGAAGCTCTTCCTTGCTGTCAGTGCCACACAGTGGAATACCTACATGGGTTATCTCATAAACAAAATTAATTATTGCAGAGGCCATTTGGAACCATCATACAATCATTATTTCTTTTGTCCTTCATCGGGTGTCAACATTCATCTGCATTCAGGGCTTCAGTCCTCTTCATTGTAATTTAAGGATCTTATTTAAAAACAAACACTCAAACTTCAGCTGGCCTCTAGGGAAGATGAGCTAGCTAACTACGTATACTTCAGCTCCAGGCAATATCTTCTGCATTTCTTTTTCATAACATAAAGCTATATTTGGCACCACATAGAGGCCTGGCTTCAGCTGTCTTTACTCTGACTTAGCTGAAAAATTTATTTCACTGGGGTTGCTCAGAGAATAACTGAGGTAGTTTGTGCATTAGTGGTGGCATGTCACCCCAGGAAGGAGACGGAACACCTTTTTTGTTTCCATTCAAGTGAAGTAGGTATCCATGACTTGTCACAGCTGTGTAAGTGAACATCAGAATGGGAATGAGCTCCTGGGGCTCCCCCAGGTAAGAGAGATTATTTGGGCCAGCTTTGTTTCAATGTGAAAAGAGGTCTGCTAAATCTTTTTCAGAGGAAGATTTACTCAGTGGGCCACCACTCAGACTGATCCACCAGAAATAAACTTGGGTCGTAGACTGGGAGCAGTTCTTTGTGGCAATGGGGAACGTAGCAATTACAGATTCATAATGTTTGATTATAAATCATGTTCGAGTGCTCATTAGGGCACAAGTGCATGTATTTCATTACAAAAGCACAAGGATTTAATACAGGTAAAAATTCATTACGAGACTCAAAGGCATAATAAACTGGAAGCAATGCAGCATTCTCTCATAACAGTAAACCAATATCTATTCAGTCTTAAGCATTACACTTGTAAATAGGCCCCAATGCCAGAGAATGCTCTGAACAACTGAGAAAAAGAGACACTGTATTTACAGATTGGCGTTTCTCTCCTCTGGTGCTTGGCTTGCACTCAATTTTTATTTAAGGCTGTTCTTCTATTGAAAGTTGGTCTGAGGAGAATTTGACAGTATTATTGCTACCCTGATTTTGTAGAAGTCGCAGAAGGCATTAATAATGTGATCAAAGCACTGTTCTGTTCTGGGGGAAAAAAAAAAAAAAAAAAGAAGTAAAAAAAAAAAAGGAAAGGGAGGGGGGTGTTTTGATACAGCAAAATGCCAGTGTTCTAAAACCAATTAGAGAGCCAAATTCCAATATGTACAGAGGCAGATCTCTGGACCTTTATTCATGTCATACTTTCTGTGTGTTAGAAGCATCTTTGAAGAACAAATGCGTCTTTCCACTACCAGTAAGTTCTCTCCCTCTGTTTTGGTTGTGTCCTCTGAGAAACCATGACAAGTTATGTCTGCACCCCCAGCTCCACTGCACAGTTTAAAACCTGCAGAGCTGTATAACTGCAGTGCTCCACGATATCTCTCAGAGAGGCTAATTACTCTGTGTCAAGCATGTTACTAGTGGAGTGGTGCTAATTACCTTTTTTCTCTATTTGTTCAACTAATTAACTTAATTAGATTCAACTTAGGCCCATTTTTTTTCGCCTATTCTTAGCTTGAAACTTGCTGCCATTTTGTCAGTTGTAATGACAGACTTGCCTTTCTTTTTCCTAATATATTAGTTGTGTCATCTAAACATGTTAGCTCTCTGAGAGTTATCAGATGTGCCAAAGAGTAAGTGAACAATGTGTTTTTACTGTGGTCTCTAGAAAAATCATAAAACAGGTCTTCTTGGAGCACATTTTAGGTAAATGAGGGATAAGAATCTCCCAGCTGGCCTGATGTATTGTGTGATGCACTGTTTTCCTGCATGGTTTTTCATCACTGTGTAGAACTAGAGGCTGCCTATTCGCAAGCCTGAGATCTAGAGCAGTTGTCTGTTAGCTGCCACCACTGAGCTGAAAACACCTCTTAGGACAGAGTTTCTTTCCAGAGATGACCATTTTTGGAGAAGTGGCATCATTTCCTTTATTTATCCAATTTTACATCTCTGACAGTGAGCTGTGCACCAGAAAATGCTCTGTAGCCACTGAGTTTGCTGTTGCAGGTATACTATATTTTGAGAATGAATTCATATCAATGCACTTCACGAAACTTTCAGTTTAAGAACTTCCTTTAGATTTGTCAAATGTAAAATAAACTGCATAGTATCCACATGGAATGCATGAAGACTCCTAACACAAGAGAAAAAAAATGGAAACACAAACTGTTGTATTTATCCAAGATTGTACAGTCTGCACCACAGCTAGAAAATGGATCTGTTTCCCTTTTTCATGGTACAGTGACCTAAATTTGGGAGTGCTTTTCTTCAGCTCTTAGCCACCAGCTGTATAACAAAGTAAAAACTCTGAAGTGTTGAAGTGAATGCCTCTTGCTTCCTACTGACAGGGAATATCAGCAGCAACAGAAAACAGCTGCCTTCCTTTTTTCAATTTTCTACAGGTCAGGAATTTTCATGCGCTAGTGATAAGATGAGAAGAATACAAAAACAAAACAAGAAAACAGAAAATGACAGCCACTTTCAACTAAATCAAAGTAGGGGTTTGTGTAATTTTTTTAGTCTGATTTTGACTGCCAAATCCTAAGAAAAGCTGCACTTTTTGCTAAGTTTAATAAAAGTCACTCTGTGGGACTGGAGTTAAGGATGATAAGTTCAGATAGGAATACGAAGTTTTTACTATCATAGCTCTTCTCATTCTTTGTTAGCTCCATCTACTGCCACAGAGTGTGTATTATGTGACTGTGAAAATGGAGGATGTTTCGAGTGAGAGAGTTAGTGGTGCCTTGATATGGTCATCATTCAACTTGCTTTACAAACTTTACGCTTTGGATGAGATGTAACCTTTTCCTCTCCCACAAAGTGCCTCTATGCTGTGTTATTCTGGTTTGTTCCTTACTATTCAAAGTTCAACCTAGAGCACCATGCAGTACACAGAATTTGAAGATCTGCCTTCATACAGTTATTAAGAGATTAGTTCGAAGTCAGTACATTCCACATACATATTGTTGACTTTCATTTCAGTTAAAAATGAAATGCCTCAGACAGAGAAAATGTATGCAGATGCAAAATAACATATTTTTATTACGATTTACAAAACTCTTGCAAAGTGTACTAAAAAGTGCAAGTTTTTTGCTGCTTGTTGTTTAACCTTCACCTAACTTCAATTTTTGACTTTTGTCAAAGATTCCTCCAGTATCGTGGGATAACTCTTTCTACAAGTTATTTTCAGTAACAAGAACAAAAGCTCCGAAAGTCAAGCCTTCTACAAAGTATTATAGTCTAATCTTCAGGGAAAACATCAGTTTTTCAGTATTTCAGCTGTGAAATATGATACTTGCATGAAAATGTGACTCTTGAATGCATTGTAATATGAGAAGCTGCGTGATCTATCACCACAAGCAAGGCAATAGTACTAGGAATAAAATGACTGTGATCATTTGCTGCTATTAGGAAATGAACATTCCCTCCTATTCCCTCAGGAAAAGGTTATCCTCCTATGTGAAGGATGTTTATCCAGATGAGGTACTGACAGATAATCTTCTCCCTCAGCAGATTAAGTGCATAACCCAGAGTGTCCTAATGTGTCCTCGCTTTTACCTGTTAGGCTTGGCTTGTTGTAATGGTTCTGCATGAGTAGAGTGCTGCATGGGTTAACAGGTATTTCCAGGGAAGGTACCCTTAGAAGAAACTGACTCTTGACCAGTGTGTTTAGGTATATAGAGTTGAGCTCCCTTCAAGTTTTTTCACTTCATTGTTTCCGGAATTTCATGCAAAAGTTCTTCCCTTGCTTGATGTGGTTTTATACAAGACAGTGAAACTGTGCTGCTTTAATTCACCGGGAACAAGTTGTATTTCCTTATGTTACATAGTGCTTTTAGGCTGGCTGATGTTAAAAGCCCTTAAGTTGAAAGCATTTGAAGTTGCAAACTAAATTTTCTATTATTACTGGTTTTACTATTACTGTAATTTGTACTGCATTTGCATTGATCAGTCTTTGTTACCTGTTTTGCATAATGTTAGGTTTATAAGATTTAGTTTTCATTCATATATTAACTATAACTTTAATCTCAGTAGCACAAGCTGAAAACGTATAATGATTTTGTTAAACATTAGCTCCTTAAAATATGATGCCTGTTCTCTAATTCTTGAACTCAGATGCCTTGTAACTTCTTATCTGTCAATGAGAACCTCAGATACTTGAACCCAAGTACTTCATGATACCTAGATGAGCTTTGCATAATGGTTTTCTCACTGTGGGAAAAATTTAGTAATAGCGTAAGTGGCTAAATGTTTTTTATGTTCAATATGAATTACTCAAACTGTGGGATGTAATGTAGAGAAAATCAGTGATATTATTTTTGAGAAGAAACTGAAAGATTTTCTAATAAGCTGAATAGTTAAAGGTACGTACTTTGTTTTACATCCTCCCTTAAGTTCACAACCATACCTTTCCTGCAGAATTGCTCTGCCTGCCTTCTTCCTTTAAAATTGTCCTCATTTTTCTACATACATTTCTACAAACTACATACTGAAGGAGCTTACATTATATTTTTCCATGCCCTACCCTGAATTTTTTGAGCAATATACACAGATCAGACCAGATCCTACCATCCCATTGTGATGTGGGCTTTTGGGGTTTGGAGGTTTTTTGTTGGTGGTGGTTTTTATGGTTCGTTTGTTGATTGAGTCGAATTGAGTTGGTTGATTACTTTGGTTTGGTTATGGTTGAATTGAGTTGGGTTGATCACTGGTTTGGTTTGTTTGGTTTTTTTTTTTTGTACTAGATATAGTAGATGCTGAGCAGATTACATCACACTAAATCATATTGCCCTCTAAATCACTTTCTTGCCAATTACTTCTTCTCATAGCTTTCTTTTTAGCTTAAAAATATTTAGTTTTAGTAGTTTTTAGAGGCTTTCTTTTGTTGTTTCTTTGTCACCAGACTAATTCTAATTGAAAGCTGTACTTCTAGCTCCTGTAACCCATGATGTTTCTCCATAAGCAAAACAAAGACAATGAATCAAAATAGTGTTCAGTCTTCATATAGAAATAAATTTTCCTGATTTATTCAGTATTTGCAGTAACTGTGAATAATAATAGTTTAATGAGATGCCTTGAAAAAATACTGCAGAGGCTATGAAAGGGAAACATACCTCAGCTTTAAGTTAGAAATGTCTTATGTGAAACCTGGTTACTAACGCTGTCATTTGTTCACTGGTTTCCCTGACAGCCTTCATGCCTGCATTGTTCTCTGACCCTTCCATTATCTTGTCTTTTTTTGCTGAACAGAAATAATTTAGTTCTCTATAACTGACCTGTAGAAAACTGTCACAACACAAATCAGCTGATCTCTGACTCAACAAGCTCTGTCATGTCAGGAAGTCTTGCCAAATCTGTTCTACAGGGCCCTGAGGAATTGACATAATGAATCAGCCCTCCCTATTCAAGATTATTGTGTTGTGGGGTTGTTTTCTTTTTCATCTAAACGCTAAACATCTGTCTCTTTTTCCATGACAGTGCCATTAAAAATGAATAGGATGTGCTTTCAAGCATACGTGCCACTGTTAGTTCGCTTCAGGAATTCAGAGCTTACCACTTGGACAACAAAAATGTCGGCAAGAATCAACACTGTCTCACAGTGATTATAGTTAGCCTCTCTGCACTTACTGTTCATTGCCCATTGCTTTGTTTTTTGCCTCCTTGACGTGGAAGGTTTTAATGATCCATCATAGTGGAAGTTTCATATCATTTGATCAAAAAATGATAAATTAGCTGGCTAGAAAAAAAAAAAAAAAAAAAAACAGAAAAAGAGTATTATTCTTATGTCAACAATGTATCATTACTGCTTTATTTTATTATGTCTTCAGAGATGGAGAAGAAGTATTAATAATTTGTCATGCTATTAGTTATCATGGTGTCACATGCTGTCAGTATCCTCACATGCTAACTCCTGTGTACTTTTGTTTTTCCTAAACTGCATTTACTTGGGAGCACCAGCGTGAATGACCAAAGACCTAACTGTTACTGATCTTGTGCTGGAAATACTGAAAGGCCAGTTGGCTAGGGAAAACTGTAGAGAAATGAGTGTCAATTCTGAAGACAAAGAATGAAACAGAAAAGTTGTTGATGGGAGTTTCCGTTTACAAGAAAAGGTACTTTAACTCTATGATAAACTGCAGAATAAGTAAATATCCTTGAAATTGTGAAACCAGAGTGCCTCAAGCTTCTCATGAAAAAATAAAAATTAAAAAAAAAAATCTAGAATACCCTTTTTTTTCTTTTTCTTTTAATTAAAAGTTCCCATTTCAGTGCTTTCCTTCAGTACTTTCACCGACCAGGTAGCCACTGTAGTTTTGTAGGAAGAATTTTTGTCCTTTATTGAAACTGTCATATTCTGTGTTGATTATTAAACAACTGCTAGGTAGGAATTAGTAAGATAAGGTACCTGATGCATTCTACATTCTAATAACTTTCTCTGTATCTGTTAGACTTGTCTGATACGTGAGTAAATAATGTACTTGAAAAATCATTTCTTAAAACCTCTTGTCTGAAATCCCCCATTTCCTGCAAGAGCTTCTTATTCTACAAGCACAAGATGTTTTTACGAAGAGCTATTGGGTTAAAAATATTCCTGGTCATTTCCATGCAGAAGCATCTCTGCATCCCTAAATTCTCTATGATGAATCTTGATAGATTTACTCTGATGTTAGGAGGCATCAACATTAGCAGTAATGTTCTTTCACAGACACAGACTTAGAAACATAATGGATGCATTTAGAAGTATGAATAATACAGTTAAATACATTTGTTTCTAGAACATCTTCACTTTGTCTCCCAGTCCCATTAAATTTGAGTTCAGACTCTACACTCTAATAACTTACTGTTTTTTGCAGTTGGAGGGGTGGAGGGAGGCATTCATCTCTAAACTTGTAATTTTAGGGGAAATTAAGTTTTACTGGTACTTCAACTGAAATTATGCAGCTTTAGTTACATTTTGCCATCTGCAATTGGATTAATCTTCTCCAGACTAATGAAGTGTAATTTGTAAATGAACTATTTGTTTCTCTGAAAGGATAGCTCCAGTCATTTAGCTGTCACATCTCCTCCAAATGGCTGCACTGTTAATCAGGGACATCAAAGTCTGGCCTTTTTGAATTAGACTGCTTTGTGGGGTTGACACTTGGCGTGACTCTTTGAAAAAGAGAAGGAAGGATGGCAGGAAACGCTTCTCTTCCTGGTTTTCCTCAAAGCCTCAGTGAAGCAGAAGCCTGTGCCTTCTATTCATTCTATGGCATTGCAAAAGGTGCTACACGATCAAACTCCCTTGTATAGCATTTATTTCCCTACCATCCATTTATCATGTATGTGTTACAAGAGAGATGAAAGCTAAGAACAGTTGCCTTACAGTTATAAAAAAGATCACATATGAAAAGTGCAGAACACACTTGGTACAGTATTGATAAAATGATGCAGAGCCCTGGGACTGGTAAACCCCAAAGAGGTTTGAATTACTTTTCCCTCCCCCACCCCCACCATTTCTAATGTATCTCCTGTTAGTGTCTTCTGATTCCAAATGTCTGCTTGTCCTGGCTCCTTCAGCTTTCATGTAATATATCCTCATTCTTCTTAGAAAGTGCAAAACACTTCCCTGTGTGCATGTCTTGGTTGGGGTGTTAGCAGAAAGGAGATTGCTGGACTTTTCACATAACAAAGGCAACAGCTAATCTTGTTCTGAACACATGTATGTGCCTGATAATAAAGCTGAGCTGGTTTATGCATTTCGAATAGCATTTGCCTAGAAGAATTGTGCTGAGCTAATAGTTGTGCTTTATGAGACTGTACAGACATGTGGAATGTATGGTTCAGGGTGGCAGAACTATTATTTAGATCGTATTAGTTATATTGATTCCTTATTTCTCATTACTATCATGCTCCAAATTTTGAGAATGAAGTGCTCCGCTGTTCTTTATACATTAATAACTGTCAGAATGGATGGGCTCCAGAGCATCATTGGAAAATCCTCTGGATTTGAGTGAATCTTGGTGGTGTGTAGGAACAGGGCGAGGAGTAATGGCCTGAAACTTTTATGTAGGAAATTCTGTAATAACGTGGAAGAACTTTTTTATGATAAGAATGATGGAACACTGGAACAGGCTGTCCAAAAAGGTCATGAACTCTCCTTCTAAGGAGATATTCAAGATCTATTTGGGCCACCTATTGTAGGGTACCTGCTTTGACAGGTGGTTGGACTCAATGATCTCTTTGAAGTCCCTTCCAGCCTCTGAGATTCTGTGATTCTGTGAATAAACAAGGTTGTCAACAAAAGCCCAATATTTGTAGTGTTCTGAGTGGAAGCAATGCAACATCTGAGAAAGGACTTTTTTTAAGGCCGAAAATTAGTTGGGGGGGTGCTTACTGAGTGTATTCTGTCTTAGAACTTTGGGATTGTTTATACCTGTCATTTCAGCTCACAGAGTAGGGTGTTGCTCCTGGCAGATGGATGTAGCAGACAAAAAAATAAAAATACAAATAGAAATAAAAATAAAAATAAAAATAGAGAAAAAAAAAAAAAGAGGAAAAAAAAAAAGTAAATTGCAGCAGCAGCTGAGATGTCATTATATGAAATTTTGGTCCTAAAATCTAAATGATGCTACTAATGAAAACACAGAAAGAGGACAAGAAAGTAAGATATGTCAGAATGCATAGAACTTAATAATGTATTCTCTTTCTTTTCCTTTGCTAAGTTGAAATGGCTCTTGTTTTTCCCAGTAATACGTTGAAAGCAGCTAAATGAAATCACTGTTTAACAGTTTTGTCTTTCTATTAGCTTCTTAACTGGCCACAAATAACACACAGAATTCTCATTTCTGCTTTTCAAAATTTTACATACATTGCAGTGGAAGGTTTTATTTTCCATGTACAGATAGCTTTAGTGCTGTTTTGTCGTAGTCAGTTTCTAGAACCAAACTAATGTGTCACTTCAGTAGTTTTTTTTTACTCTGATTAGATTATTTTAGCTATATCCAACAAGATATGAACAGTGACTTTTCATGTCTAATAAGCCTTCCAAATATGTGAGAAATGAAGCTTGTTGTTCACTTGTGTTTGTTCATGCTAAAATGGTTTGAGAGCTCAGAAGTCTGCAGAAAGCAAACGCAAAGGCACTACAGACACGTTCAAGTGAAAAGTAGTTTTGCATTTGAACAGGCATTAATGAAAAATGTTCCATAGTCATGCACTTTGCTCTGCTTCCCATGGCAGTTATATTATATATTGCTCTGCAATAGCAAATGTGGACTTCACATTCCAGCAGAGCCAACCCAATTTTCCTGATGGATATCCCACTTCATTGTTTGTGGATATCTTGCCAGTTGTGATTCTTATGTCTCTGTTTCTGCTATTGTCAAAATATCTTAAGAATTATCTTTGTAATGATGTGTCTGCAATAACTTCTTTGACAGCAAATAGCTGCTTTGTCCCAGGATCAGATAAAGGCACCGTGTGAAGCATATTTTTTTCCCCTTCATCTCCAGTTTAGTCTGGTGTCAAAGGGAATAGAGTAAGCTATCTCTTTTGTCCTCCTTTAACAGGCCGTGGCATATTTATTTCCCTCTTGTTCTCAAAGGCAGCTTCTCCTAAGAAGCAATGCTCCACCTTTTCCCACTATGGTTTGTGCTGTCCCTGGCCATCTTAACCTGCCAAAGGACATTATGCAGGCATTTCTTCTGTACCCAAAGCTTAAATGACATTTGCAAACAAAGTTAAGCAACATTTATAAAAACTGCTAAGATCTGTGAAGACCTCAATTCAGCACTCTTCTGCTAGACTGAGAAGGGTGGGAGCATTTTCACAGGGGAACATTTACTACAAATGAAGGAATAAGTGTGTTGGCAATTAGAGACTGTATGGGAAATGTAAAAGCTCAGCACATGGAATTGGATTTGGATGTGACTGTTCTGTTTTCTGTGATTGATCAGGCCTGTGCAATGGTTCAGCTTTTCATTAATCACTGCCTAGATTCATGGACCCTGCCATCTCAGCAGAGAGAAGGCTACTCAAATGATTCTTCCATTCTCTGTTGCTCATTCTCTTGGTGTTTCAGGCTCAGCAGTCAAAGTGCTTGTCAACCAGCTGGAGCTAAAACTTCTGTCTCGGTGAGTGGACTCCGAAAAAGCCCTGTTTATATGGATCATTTGTATTGTCATATGCCATTGCTGTTTTTCTTAGAAAAAGAAGAAAAATACATTGCCCATGTTAGTGGTAAGATACCATTTCTCATGCCTGTGCGGATTGGTGTCCCTATCATACTTTTACGTTATAAGTGTTCACAATTTCCTTAGTGCATGTATTTCTTTCAAGTAGATATAAATGTTCTTTGGATAGAATGAAAGAGATGGCTTAGGTCAAGTGATTTTCAGTTATGGAAGAGACTGTGAGTCATTTATTTCCCCCTAAGCCAAAGGATTATCATGCTTACTGGACCATTGAAGGTCCTCCAGTATTTCTTGCCAGAGCTTCCCTTGGGTCTTATGAAAACTTAAATCATGACAGTATCTTTAAATATAGATAGATAGATTGATATAGAATTCTCTCTCTTTTCTTATCTACTTTATGGGTTTTTTATGCTTAGTATTAGGGTGTGTATCTCTAGGTAAATATTTCTTTCCTCTATGGCATTTCAGCTCTGAATTATACTGCATATATACTTCCAACTTAATACATAGTCATCATTCAGGGAATTTTTCCCACAGCATTATTGTTAAAAGAAGTATAGTTTATTTAGGAACTATGTTACGTTTGGTGGAGTGAAACTGAGTAAAAAGAAGCAGCATGCTTTGAATGCACTTCTTTCTCCTGTTTTGCTTTGCACCACCTATCTCCATCACCTGCTCCTTGGTTTGTGGTTTATCTCTTGCTAACAAAAGATGACAGCTGACCCTCTGGCTTCTTCTTTGGTTGACCAGTTGAACACCATTACTGGGAGAAGCAGATGTGAGCACAGAGACACACTCTTTCACCTGCATGTTGTGGCTGGGCTCTGCTTGCCCACAAGCTGGAAAACAAACAAACAGCTGGAAAAAAAATCCAATTCAGATTTGAGTGTCTGTTGACAAAATATCATCTGAATGTTTTATTTGTACATTTATACATGCTCTTCAGACCTTTTTCATTCCTAAGTATAATAAATAAGCAGATGGTCCAGTATGCACTTGTACTAAAGTCATAGGTGGATGGATTAAAGATGTATTAAAGTGCAGAACAAACACAACAGCCTGTGTGTCAAGCAGTTTCTGGTTGCTCTTATCTCTGTAGTTGAGATTTTATTTAGGAAGATCCAGAGAACACTATCGAGAGAATTAGCTTAAGGAAACAATGCAAGACCTTACCTTATGTGAGGTAATGAAATCTGCAGATGCAGTTGACTTCCATGGGTGATTTAGCAGAACAGCAATATGTTTCTCCTGGCCTTGGAAATCCTCAGGCTTCACAAAGTTTCATTTGAGCACTCAGAATATCTGCTCTCTGACTGATAAATTAAAAATGACAGAAGATCAAAAATGGAGAGTTCAGTGCTAAAGGACAGTAGATCAGATGATTCACCTTCAAGGACTGAAGACAGAAACAGCATCCCTTTTGATGATGAGAGCTGAGTGCTTTCCCTGAAGGGATCTACAGCACAGGGCAGATTTAAGGGATATCACATTTACAACTTGACTTCCACTGTGCCGTGAGGGTCAATGCCAAGCAGTGGGAAGAGCCTCCTGCCTGAGGATGTCCAGTGAGCACCAGGCAGAAGTGGGGAAGTGCAGACACAAAGCACTCCCTGGGTCATCGCAAATGCACAGTGCTCACATGCAACCCAGTGTTTCCAGTTACACCATACATCAGTGTTACACTGAGGCAAAGCAGGAATTTGTTGCATATTCAGCAGTAAAATAGCATATATTTCTTTTTTCTTTCAGCACATGTTATCTATAAACATGGAAACTGAGGAAAACCGACTATCCTGTGTTCATACCGTTACCTCAATTTGTCAGAGTGCTTTAAATCCCCAAGGAATTCTGCATGTTCAGTCCTTTTGTTGATAAATAGAATATATCATCCTCACTACTTCTGCAGACCCTTCTGCTGCTTTTTCATTTCTTTTTTTTTTGCTTGGAGTTCAGGGCTTACCTCTTCTACATGCAGAAAATTACTTTATGTCTCACTTTGAATATGGCATAATATACCTTCCCACTAGAGACTGAAGAGGCAAAATCCTGAAAAAATAATGTCTCTGTCAATTTTTTTTTTTTTTTTGGGGTGGGGAGGAGAGTCTAATTTTTATTATAAAAATGAATCAAGAAATGGTTATAACCAAATAAATAATGCGCAGAGACAAACTGTGTTTTGCAGAGTAGAACTTTCATATTGTTCTCAATTCAGGATTTGTACTACTGAGTTGTATGTAATTTGTCTCAGATAAAAATTAAATTGCAAACTGGATTTTCCAGACCACACAGTATACAATTATCAGTGATCGCATTAGTTTCACTGTGGCCATTTCAGTTTTATTTTCTCATAAAAAAAAGAAGTGAGGTATTTTCCCTGTTTGAAGGATTTGTGATTGCTGCCTTTCTGTGCTACCAGAGGCTTCTCAGTGACAAGGGATAGGACTTGAGGAGATGGTCTCAAGTTGCACTTGGGGAGGTTTAAATTGACTGTCAGGAAGAATTTCTTCTCAGAAGGTGTGGTCAAACATTGGAACAGGCCACCCAGGAGAGTGATGGAGTACTCAGAGAAGTGTGGACATTGCAGAAAGGGAAATGGCCTCCTGACAGTGCCCAATGGGTCATATGATGATGGGACTTGATGATCTCAAAGGTCTTTTCCAACCTAAAATGACTCTCTCATTCTAGATATTACACACTATGCCAACCTGCAGAGTTGTCTGCATTGATCAGATACCATATTAGTCTTGTAAAACAGGAGTGTTGCTCAGCACAGATTCTTCCATTTCCCGATAGGTACATTTGCCTGTGTACAACTCTGCCACAGAACATTTCCAATGCTCCAGCTGTTTTTCTTAGATTTATATTAGGTCTCTCCATACATCACAGGGGAGGTAGTACTCCACATCTCAGCTTTGTATTTCTTCAAATCACCAGCTCTGTGGTCTTTTCAAGTTCAGAGAAAATGTTGGGGTGTGTTTATAAAAATGCTAAAGTAATAAATCTTAGTTATAGATGCATAACTTTCTTAGATTTTAAAAATATATATATACGCAAGTGTGGGCTTAAGAGTACATGTATTAATATACATAAAAATATTTAGCAAGTAGTTCTTTGTATGCTATACTTGGCTATAAATGTCATAATCATAGAATCACAGAATGGCCTGGGTTGAAAATGACCACAGTGATCATGTAGTTTCAACCCCCCTGCTATGTGCAGGGTTGCCAACCACCAGCCAGGCTGCCCGGAGCCACATCCAGCCTGGCCTTGAATGCCTCCAGGGAACTTTTCCATAAATAAGTCACAGCATTGTCAATATGGTAAGGTGGCAAGTATTGTGCAACTAATTAAAATGTCTAAAAAGTTAAGGTTTCTATGTAAGTATCTTCGATGACATAGACTACATTTTTGCTATTGCAAATGGTAAGGAACATAGGATAGAGGAATTATTGTCTAGCAGTTCCCAGAGCAAGTGAAATTATGTGAGCTATTTATCAGCGCAGATTAAGTAATTAGAGAGGGTAAACCCAGTGACAGCCTGGGTTCCATTGATCATCCCCTGGTGGAATTCCTAGTCTCAAGGGATACTGGTCAGGAAAAGAGTGAAATAAAGATCCTTAAAGAATTTTAAGAGGATGAATATTCCTTTGTTCAAGGAATCAGTGGTAGATTCCCCTGAGAAACTGCTCTGGTTCCAGAGGGAGTCAAGAGATAGGTCCAAGTGAATCTCATAAAGTTCAGCAAGTCCAAGTGCAGGGCCTACGCCTGGATCAGGGAAATCCCCAAAATCAATATAATCTTGATGATGAGTGGACTGACAGAACAACAAGGGCTACAAGTGAATGAAAACTTGGATAAGAACCAGCAATGGGCTCTTCCAGCCTTAAATGCCAACCACATCCTGGATTGCATCAGATAAGAGGTAGTAAGCAGGTTCTCTTTTCTGCTCTTGTGAGACTCCAACTGGAGTACTGCAATCATCTCCGGTGCCCACAGTGTAAGAAGAATATGAATCTCTTAAAGTGTGTCCAGAAGAGGGCCGCAAAAATGATTAGAGAGCTGAATACTTCTGCTATGAAGTGAGGCTGAGAGAGGTGGGATTGATCAGCTTGGAGCAGGGAATGCTCCAGGGAGAACTTATTGTGAACTTTTAGTATATAAAGCATGGCTTATAAGATGGAAAAACACTTTTTAACAGGGTCCGTACTGACACATCAAGGGACAACAGCTGTAAATTGATATAGAGTAGGTTTAGAATGGGAATAAAAATGGGTTTGTTTGGCTCGTGCCAGGCTCTGCCCTAACAGTCTGTATTTCCATACTTGCTGTTTAAAGAACATTAATGATAGTGTCACCTTAGATTTCTTTCATCACGGACTTAATATTCCTTTCTAAGAGTCAGCATCATCATTCTTGTCATTCAGACTGGAAGGAGGCCCAGAGTAGTATAAACACTTGGTCATGATTAATGAGTAGAGTTAAGAATGAGAAACAGTTCTGGGTTATTACCTTAATCACTCCAATAATGTTTCTTAAAGGTCTAAGGTTCTTAAAGGTCTTAGGCTCTAAGTACATTGGTTTCTCATTTAGGCAGTGTTTCTTTTGTTTGTGAATTTTTGAATGTGCAAAATGAGGGACAGAGTAGTTGTTTATTCTTCTGGGTGGAAGCTCTCCACTTTCTTGAATTCTTGTGGAGGAAAATGTAATGCTAGAAGTTGAAGAAGATGGATAGGTGGCTATTATAATTAGTAATAAATATTTATAATTTTAATTAATAGTATAATGCACAACTAATTACACACGGTATAATTTTGTAATCAAATCAATTATGTATTGAAGATATCTATCATATATCATGTGAATTATACGATTATAATTGTACTTAATTAGAGTAATTATGATAATAACTCCCCCTTATCCTGTGTACTCTGGCCACAAGTTTTAGAATCAGCAGTTTTATAATTTCTGTGTACTGCAGATCATTTTAGTGTATTTCAAAGATAAACAAATGATGTGATTCTGCATTTCAGAGCCATTTCCAAAGCGTGTCAGCTCTGCTCTATTCTGTGCAGCTTCTCTAATAGGAGATGTCCACAGGCTGTTAAGGAGCCCAGACAGCCTACGCCTCAGTTTCCTTTGCTGGCACTGTAATGTCAGTCATTCCCTCATAACAGAAATGGCTCTGCTGATTAGAATCCAGCTATTGGAGAGAGATTATGGCCTTTCCAAATTCAGGAAGTTGTCAGGAGAGAGAAGAAGGTATTTAGGTTTCCAATCATGAAAGTTTCTCAGCTAATTCAACAAGTTCTAGCTGATACTGAAATGTGAACTATGCTTCAAGATGAGTGGTTTAGCTGTGAATAAGTTAATAAGTTTCGTGGTTGTTTTTCTTGTTTTCCTGTAAATGTTCTCAGAGAAGTTCTACTTCCAAAACTGTAAAGAAAAAGATATTAAAAAAAAAAAAAAAAAGAAGAAGGAAATGAAAAAAAGAGAGGTGGATGTGTTTGCCTTTAAACAATCCCCATACAGTGTTATTTGGTTAGAGAAGGCATCTCATGGCTGTCAGAGTCTAGAGATTGTCACATACAGGACAAAATACTGAGGTAAAACGAGCAAGCTCAGTGGAGAACTGATGGTGTTCTGATTATTGCTACTTGAAGGCTGTCTCAGATAATAAAGAAAGCAAATATGACTATTACAAGATAACCATCTCTTTTGAATTGAAAGAGCTGGCTTCTGTCAACATTCTCCAGTTTTAGCCGATAAGAGCATTTCTGAGTGTCAGGACTTACATGACAAGAGGAGTTAATAAGCCTGCTGCTTGGCTACTGATCAACTATTGATAAATCTGTGTCATGTCTCACAGGGTGAAGGAGGAAATCAGCATATATGAAGACCACTTTCCCCCTCCCTTCCCTTACCTTCAACATTCTTTTCAAATTGCTATCTGCCACATAAATTCTTAATGTTTCTGGGTAAAGATGAAAACTATAAAAACAAGGAGGGAAATGTGAAAAGTGAGACATTGTCCTACTGCTTTGAGAGAGTCCCTGTTCCTTATTTTTGAATTTTTATGAAATACTTTCGTTTTTTTTCCTGAAGTGACTTAATTCTGAGAAGCACTGAACATTGAACTCACTTGCAGTGTTACTCATTTTCTGACATTTTGTTTGCACTGATATCCATGGGAATTGTGGGTGTTCATTGGGTTTTAGAATCCCATCCTTCATCCCTGTGACAAAAGGATTATCTGCTGACTTCTGTCTTCTGTTCTGCACACTGTTCCCACTGTAAAGCCATTACTGTGAGTGGATTTTCTGTGGGGCAGATGGGTCTACAACTTGGGCACCTCCCAGCTGGTAAAAAAGGCTGTCTCACTGGGTAGTGGGAACCACATCCACACTGCTGTACTTTGAATCCCTGCGTCGACCTGATCGTGCTTTGGTTACACTTAACTGTACTGCAGATGGCAGATCTGTTGTTTTTTTTTTTTTTTTCAAAGAAATGTGGGAATGGGGATATTCTGGTTGTTTTTTATAGATAAGTTCGATCCTTCCTTCTTTTCATACCTCTTAGAAATCAAGTGTTTGTGCATTTACCCCATTGGGAATTTCCTAAGCAAGTAAAAGAAGTCAGTATTTTCCTGAATTCATTATTATGTGGATAGGTGGAAGGCTGGACTACATGATCTTAGAGGTCTTTTCCAACCTTCATGATTCTATGATTCTATGATTACAAAGACATGAATCCATTTCATGCAGTTTCATAGCCTGTCTTGCTAAAAATAAATGCTGGGGGGAGGCAAGGACCTGTGTATCCTGCCATTCATAGGCTTGGTGGGATCTCTGAAAGCAGCTTCCAGCCAAGGAGTTGTATTATACTGCTACCTCAAGGACAGTGAGTAACGCTTGAATTTTGTACTCAGAAACTAAAGCTTTGAGAAGACTGAACCAGGGATGCAGAAAGCTCTTTACATTTTTCACAGTATGCAGAAGTGCAGGTTATCAAAAGGTGGCATTGAGAATGATTGTGAATTAGGCTGCATGACAGCAGAGCTGGCAATTCTCTCTCAGATGCTCTGAAATCCACATGAGACATACTGTCACCTGGAGACAGGGGAACATTGGAACCAAGCCTGCCAAATGACCAGCCACTTTGAAAATTAATTTTTTTGCTGTGCAGTTTCCTAAAGGGGGACAGTGTTCCAGAAGCTTAGCTTGTTCCTCTGAGTGAGCTGTGCACTGCTACAGCACATGTGTATTGGTTGCTTTCTGATCTCTCTGGTCTGCTATATGTCCTGAGCTGACCTGAGAGTCAGTCTACCTTGCATTTTCTGCCTCTAGATCTATTGGATCATTACCTAACTCACATTTCTGTAATGTTGTGCATGTTAGATTTGCCCTCTTGGACAGCTTTATGTTTGTTTGCATTATGTAAGTAGGAACATCGTTCTTATGATTCAATGCATACAGAGCAAATTACAAGAACACTCAGATGTGAATTATCTAGGTCCATCTCAAATAGACTCTGTATGTGCCCCCGGCTTTTCCGTTGTCTCCCTGTTACCAATGACAGTGAAATCTTGTCTCCATTAATCTTGCATCAGCATGTCCTGCAGTGAGACTTAAGGGAGTCCATCAGAACCAAATTCCTAGTTAAGACTTCATTGCATGAAATAGTAATTGGGTACCCATAATTGTTTGTTTCTTCTTATGTAAGAAGAATGCAAAATGAAAGGTCATTTGTTGAGAAAACATGTAACAACGTAGAAACTGGAAAAAACTAATTGTTCCTTTAAAAATCAGTTAAACCTCTGATCAAAGGTATAAGGTATTTGCTACATGTATATGCATGTGTATTAGATTCCTATATATTCTTACATAGAAATACATCCTCAAATTACTTTGATCTTTCATTATTATGATAACAGTTGGAATAGAAATAATTATGAAAACTAACTGATGTTATTCCAGCACTGCATAACTGCTCTGAGTTGATGAGGTTGAATTTGTGAATCGCTGTCAATTTCAGTGTTTGTGCACATTTTAATCCTGACACCCTTCTTCCCAAGCGTATTGTCTGGTGTACCTTCAGCTACGTTTTTTGTAGTGGGTTCAATTAGAGATTCTCTTGTCTCAACATGAAACACGTGAACAAAGGGGAAAGCTGGAGGAACAGAAAGGCTAAAATGTCAGAAAGACAGTTGAAGCGGGGAGATGAGATGAGGTCAAAAATTTAACAGGGCAGATGACTAGTGAGTTGATTTATTCTGCTAGAAAGTAATTATGTTGTACTAGTTTGTTTTGGAAGGATTATAGTGCTTTTTCTATTCTTGATGCCATGCCTGATAGGCATAGTATAGAGGAACTCTCAGAGGATGTTTCAGCAGTGACAGAAAATCTTCTGCAGTGTATTCGATATCTTCACAGAGAATTTGCAGGATAGTTACAACAATCTTCCAGACAAAAAGAAACAAGGGCAGGGGCTGCTGATATTTATAGGGTTGTATTTTGAGAAAAATCTAATGGGAAAATAGAGCCTTAGCTATATATAGGTACTCTTAATATCTAGCTTTGATTGTAAATATTTCACACAGCTATGCTAAACTTTTTGTTATCTATTTTCAAATGAACCTAAAATATATTTTCCTTTCATTGAAGAATTTATTTTTGGTGGATTCTACTGGAAGGTGGATGATTTCAGTACTATTCTCTTACGAATTATTGCCATTACTCTTGCCAAACTACTTTTAGGCACTTGTTAGTATCTTTTGTCAAAATTATTTCCTGCTTCTTTAGTTATGATAATAGCTGGAGTGGAACGGTGGTTCATAAAAATCACTGTGGGTCTGTAAGCGTGATTTAAAACGATGAGATCTATAAGGAAATTCTAATTCATTTGAATGAAAGTTACAATTTCTTTCTTCAAAAATTTTTGTGGTATTTTGACAGCTGAATTTAAGGAAGTTGAAGAATATGTATGCAATTATGTACTTATTTGCCTTCCCAGTTCACCACAACTGGGAAAAAGAAAAAAAAGAAAAAAATAGATAGTAAGAGCTTCTACTTAGAATTCTTTCAATTAGGAGTGAATAAAATAAATTGCTGCCTTCTTCCTCTCAAGGTCATTTGTTTTCTTGATCCTGGTCCAATCAAAAAATGAAGTAGATTTTCGTTCATGGTAAAATGATAGATTCTTAACTCTTTCTCTTCACTTGTGTGCTTGGAGATTTGGGTACAAAAACATCATACAATCATAGAATGATTTAGGTTAGAAGGGATCTTGAAGATCAATGAGTTCCCGCCCCTGATGTGGACAGGGTTGCCAACCGTGAGATCAGGCTGCCCTGGGCCCCATCCAGCCTGGCCTTGAACTCCTCCAGGGATGGGATATTCACAGATTTTCTGGGCAGACTGTGACAGGGTCTTACCATATTCTGAGTGAAAAACTTCATCCTAATATTTAACCTGAATCTCCCCTCTTTTAGTTTAAAGCCATTCCTCCTTGTACTATCACTATTAGATTCTGTAAAAAGTTGGTCCCCTCCTGCTGATAAGCTCCCCTCAAGCACTGGAAGGCCACAGTGAGGTCTCCCTGGAGCCTTCTCCAAGCTCAACAAGCTCAGCTGCCTCAGCTTGTCTTCATAGGAGAGGTGCTCCAGCCCTCCTCATATGTGACCATCCTCATGGCCCTCCTCTGGACCTGCTCCAACAGCTCTGTATCCTTGTGCAGACCTGGATGCAGTTGTCCAACTGGGGCCTCATACAGAGAGGGAGGCAGTCCCCTCGCAGGATGTCATTGGCCTTCTGGGCTTTGCACTCTAGAATACATTTCAGTTTCGTTATGATAGGAAGCACTTTAGATGAAGGTAAATGACATTATCTATTGCCAACAACTGTAAGCAGTTCAAGCTGGGGATATAATTTTGGAACTTTCCCATCTGAGCACTGTAAGTCATGAGAGATTAATATTTTTCAATGGGAAAAAAATTCAGCCATGGTCAGGTCTTGTCTGAAAGTCCTGTCTTATATCTGCTCACCTCTCAAAACAGAAGTTCTTTCCTAGCTTCTTCAGATGTCCTGTCTGAACTCAGAACCTGGCACTTGGTCTTTTAGAACTTCATGAGGTTGGCATGGGCCCATCTCTCAAGCCTGTTCGTGTCCCTCTGGATGGCATTCCTTCCCTCTAGCATGTCACTTTCTTATGCAGCAAGCCAATTCTGAATGGCATTCATGTAATGTACTCAAAATAGTTGCTTTTGTATTGACCCCATAGAAGCTGACAAGAGAAGCAGGACATGCAGTTAAAACCTGGAAACTCGCAGCCATCTGAATTGGATGTTTCTAGATTCACAGGATTCAACCAGAATGCAGACAGTGCAAAATAAAAGAAGATAAACAGACAGAGAAGTTATTTTCTGAAGGTAAGGAGTAATGGTCCGTATTTTGTCTTCTTTGTTGATCAGCCAACACTAGACCGTGGCACAGTCACTCATCTTCTTACTGAGCACCTTGTGACATAAAATCAGATTTTGAGTCATCTGCTTCAGGAAAAACACTAGAACACAGGAAATATGGTTACTCTTGTCTCCATTACGTCAGCCTAGGTGCTGAGTTCTTCCTGAAAGACCTCTGGATAAACAGCCAAAGCACTTTGATGTCTAAACTTATTAAATTAGCTAGAGAAATGTGTAACTCCCTTCCTCCACAGCAGTTCATTCTAAAACTCCTGCTTATCATACTACCTAAATAGGTTGTACAGTTTAAAGTGAGTTCAGCAGGGTTGTTAGCTCAGCATCACACACAGACTTGGTTAGCATCGGGAGTCTGGGGCATAAGACTTCCCTCATCCCATTGTAAGCAAACAGTATTTTTGTAATGAAGCTGTTTGAAGACTGAGGAGCAGAGATCTCTTCCCTTCTAGCTTTTCCTTTTTCCTGTCCTTTTTTTTGTCTTTTGGTTGTGTTTAACCGAGGTACAGACCACTGTGCCTGTCCCAGGGAGGAGCTGCTGTCTCCAGCAGGCAGAGTACTGAGTCTCTTGCTCAGCAGACAGAACTCCTTTTGTTCTTAAAGATTATCTTTACAGTGTGTACAGTCTGTCATTCTCCCCAAGCAAGGAAAGCAATCATTTACATTTTTAATCAACCCCCTCAGGAGCCTCAACTATGAAATTATCACAGTGATACCCTGGGCAGTATATCAGTAATGAGTCTGGAATCTCTTTAATAATAAAACTGTGACTATCTCTAGCTCTGACCTTCATTTCACACATAAAAGTTTCACTTTCGTAGCACCAATTACACCTATCTGTCTATCTATCTGTATCTATGCAAACTTGATTCTAATGACTCAGACCTCATTAAATAAGGATTAATTTATATTAAATACATAATTAATTGGTAGGGATACGAACTGTTTCACCTTTAATCATGACCAATCCATCTTCAGCATATATCAACACAGTGGCTAAAAAAGGAGAGTTTTAACTTGAGTTCTGCACTTTTATTCCTCTTTTCTGTGAGTTTTTAAATGTCATGGCAATGGAGAACGGACTTTTTCAAAAGCACTGAAACGCTCTTTTTTGAGAGAGTTCCTTGCCTACACGGTAGAATAATGTCACTACAGTGAAGATGTCTGCAAAACAGAAAGAATCTTCTGGCATTTAACAGTTTGCCCTGCTTCATAGAGAGGGCTATTATCAATATTTCTTTTCTGTGTTGCAGTCTACAGTGTCGGCTTTCCAATAAGCACTTACAAATTCAAGGAGAAAAGCTCACATTCTGAAGTAGGTACATATTTATCGTGCTGGAAACTGGGACTCCAGTCCTAAAACAGGTTAGCCTGAGGGGACTCTTACGTTCACTTCTGAAACAGCTGTGAAGGTTTAAGAAGGAGCCTCTGTGAAAACTGTTTTGTTGGGTTTTTTTTGTCCTTTCAGTTTTGAGACTGACTCAGTGAGCAGTAAAGAGGGGATTTTTTTGTTGTTGTTCTTGTTTTTTGTTTCTTTGTTTGTTTTGTTTTTCTCTGTTCTTTACCTTCTGTAAAAATCCTTACTCAGCTATGTCCTCAGGAATGGCAGGAGCCTTGAAAATGCTTCCTTTTGTCTGTTAAACACAGTTATCAAGTTGCACTTTTGTGATAAATTTTTGGTATACTAGATTTCACTAACCTTTTCAGCCTGAAATGTCTAGTTGCTTTAAAAAATGCTTCTGCATGCTTTGATGTTCTTGTGAGAGACGTTCTGCTCTGACACTGGATTGAAAAAAGCTTGTTTTGGAAAAGGATAATTAAAAGAAATACTCATACAGATCTGACTTCTAAGCTGCAGGATTTCATTTCTGATTCCTATTCGCACTCAAGTATGTACATATATTTTAATTAAAATAATAGAGCTTTTACTTTTATCTTACTTTCCATTTTCTATTTTAAAAGGAAAGAAATAGTCTTCTTAACATGGCCTATTTTTTTTTTCCTTCTTCCTAAGCAGAGATTAATTCATTGTCTCTGATCCTGATGTGATGACAAAATACAAATATATCCTATTTTTTGCCTTCCTCCTGTGATGTAGAGTCCTTGTCAACACTTTTTTCAGAAGAAATGGCAGCAACACTTCTAAGATCAAATGCATTTCAGCTGTGATGTGCATATTGTTTTCTTCAGAGCACCTCATTTTGGCTAGATAGAAGTGCTGTTTTCCAAATTCATATGAAACTTGGATAAAAGGTGTTTAAGTGGAAATGAATGAGCCTGAGTTTTACAGATATGGCATTTGTTAAAAAATTAGATACGTGTGAGAAGAAAGAGGAAGTGTCGAACGGGCTACGAAGCGTCAGGCATTAGCCATGCCACCTCCATCACTCCAGTCCACTCAGCAAATTACCCATTCCACCCTTCTGTTTAGCTGTCTGCCCTACTGCAGTGCATACATCCATAGCTCTGATGTGCAAGGTTCCTCCATCTTTATAGTTTTTACGTTCATACTTTCCTTCCTCAGTGTACACAACAGTCCCCTTGCCATTTCTGTTAAAAAAAAAAAAAAAATCGCTCTATAAAATCTTTCTGAAAAGTCCCTTTTCATGCAGCAGCAACCCACTGTGGCTGTTAATTTACACTGCAATCCTTTAATTTACTTCCCACTAGGCAATAATAATATTTTACCATTGTGGAAATATCTGTGACCTCTCAACACTGATTTTGTTTGCTTCAACAACCTTCTTCCTTTACGATGTTTTTTCTAACCCTTAACAAGACAATTGATACGTGTCTGTAAAGTGCCACTTATCCAATAACTGTTTGTAAACAATTCCAAAAAACAAATGAAATCTGGAGTTCAAGTGAGTGAATTAAAATTGAATCCATGCATTGCACTTGGCCTTGTTAAATTTCATGAGGTTGGCATGGACCCACCTCTCAAGCCTGTCACGGACCCTCTGGATGGCACCTCTAGCATGTTTCTTTCCTTTCATCTTTCACATATCTCCTTTTCTTCCTGAGATTTTCTGTTTCTTTCTTGTTGTTCTCTCCTTTTCTTCAACATTATGCTTCATTTTCACTTTCTGATTTCTGATTCTCTCACGTCTACCTGTCTTATTTTTCCCTTTGTCTGTATTTCTTCTCTCAGAATTATTTCCTATATAGTTCCTTTTTCTTCCCCATCTGTCATGTCTCACCATCAGCCAATTTACTGTCTCTCCCAAGGAACTTTCCCTTCATTCCACCTAATACATAGCAAAATGCATTAAAATTAAAGAAAAATACATAGCATTTCCATTCTCTGCAGAGCTCCTTTCAGCAGGTCAGCCCTTGACATGTACTGATGCATGCAATGATGCAACCAGGTCCTTCTTATTTATTCAACTATACGTCTGTGCTTTGTCCTTCATTTTTTCCCCATCTGTGCTATTCCTGTGTAACACAGATGTGAGAGTGGTGAAAAACATCCCAGGAAAAGAGGAGGCATATGTGTACCTAAACAGTCTTCATTGGAGCACGGCATACAGCTTGGAGGCATCTTACATTAACTCCCACTGTTTTTTTTCACTGTAAATATTCACTTCAAATTTTCCTTTCCAATAGACATTGCTGGCCAGGTAATCATTCAGCAGTGAAAAGTGATTTGAAAGCATGGCTGTGAGGAATGGATGCTTAGTGCCATTTGCTGCTGGGAGGGAAGGAAGACTCTAACCATGTGCCACAATGATCAGGACCTTCTGGAGAGTCCTTTGCGCATGGGCTTTCTGCTGCCTTTTCCACCTCTGTACTCACAGTGAACTGGAAGATGGCCTGACAAAGGAAGTTGCTGGTATGAATTCATGCCAGCCTGCAGTAACTTGCTCACTAGAGTTTGAATTGTATGTGAACAGCTCTCGGCATCTCTCATTTAGACTACAAAAATGTCAAAATATTTTAGTCAGTGGAAAACATAAGTGAGTTATCAGAACTGACTCTTTCTGAGTTCATGCCTTTTAGCAGACAACTTCTGAAATGTGTTCTCCATCCTCCTCTCAGCTAGCACTCAGGAATTTGTGTTTTAAGATTGTGATGGGTTTTCTTATTTATTTTTTTCAAGCTCTTCTTTAAAATACAACAGCTGTCACATAGAAAGACTGATCCTTTTGCTAGTGCAGTGAACAATAAAACAAGTGAGGCCTGCGAAGGGACAGGACATCTGTCTGTCTTCTGCTGTGTGGCATGTCTGGAATCTATCCGGTCTACTAGTGGGAGGTGGAAGATTTGAAAGCATTGAAGCAGCAAGGAAACATTGCAAGCAGGAATGAAGAAAAAGTACTCAGATTAGAATGAAATCATCTATTGCTATTTACCTTCCTACAGACAAAAAATATTTAGACGTTCATTATTTTGCATAAAAGAGCCCAATTTAGTTTTTCCCTAGCAAGTCATCTGCTGTTGGTAGCTAAAAGAATATACACAATTTATCATTACTTCTTCAGTCCCCTAATTTTATGGAGTTGATCAAAAACTTTCGAATACAGTAAGCAGAAACATGGGCTTTCTGATTCATTCTCAGCTACAGAAGGTGAGAAATAGTGGGAGGGGGAAAAAAAAAGCCCTCTTTCTTGTTCTTAAGCTTTTTCTTTTTTTTTTTTTTTCTTTTTTTTCTTTTCTTTTTTAATTCCCAGTGAATTCTGTTTCTCCCCCTCTTTCCACTCAACAGTGAGGCTTTGAGTCCACTGCAGGGGGCTGCTGGGACATTTATGATTATAAATGTTGAAGTATTTTTTCAGAAGCATCTTATCAAAGCATGCTGTATATTAAGTTTAAAGGTTAAACAGTGCAAAAAGTGCTACTGATGCTTTAAGGTACTTGTGCTTGTTTTGCAGTACTTTGTGTAACAAAAAGTAAAAGGAACTGTAAATTCTTGCTATAGGTGTGTGATGGCTGAAATCAAAGCATTTCCTTACACACACACACACACACACACACACACACACACACACACACAAAAAAAAAAATCCGATCTCGGAGCTAGTATTTTTTATATTCCACATTGGAATTATCCATAAGCTTTCTTTTGAACAAGGCTTTGTGGAAATTTAAATGATTAATCCATTTAAAGACATCAGCAAGTAAATTTGTAGCAGGAGTGCTTGTATATCAGATTATATTCAATGTGAATGGAAAAACTCTGAAATTGCCCAAATTTTCGTTCTGTAAGCTGATATTTAAGGCTGGTGTAGTATTGAGAGTAATTTTAAGTCAATCACTTTTATCATCCTTTTTGTTTGCCCCTTGATTCAAACTAGAATCCTCCCACGAACACCTGCAGCACTATCTCATCATCCTTCAAATTCCTCCATAATTCCCACAACAGCTGTACAAAGTAGGCTGACATGCCTGCTACAATCTTATCCTCTGACCAATATTTTCTGACTGTCTCCTTGCGTACCTTTGTCTACCAAAGACATTTGCTGTCTTCTATCTTTTCCAAATCGTACACTACTTGAAAGAGGGAGCTGTGATAGCATTCTAAAAAATTGAAGCTATGGTGGCCATGGTCTCTGTCTGTGAGTTGATCTCGTACCAACAGAGTTTGAACAAGCTTCTCAGTTTCAGAATAAATCAGCATAGAGTAGAATCTCAAAAGCTAGTAATTTCCTATTAGTTTTGTGCAAACAAGGCTACAAGGAGAGAAGGATCCTAATCAAGCTCTCTGTTTACTCAGAGAGTCTGCAAATTACACTTTTTTCTTGTTATTGGAGAATGCAGACGACAGCTAAAACATGATAGATTACAGTGTTGAATACAAGACTTCATTAATTCTGTAGCTTGAGGAATTTCATGTTCTTTGTTTGAATAGCATGATCCTGGTTCATCTCTGTAGTATGTGCATACCACCACAGCAGCAGCGTTTTGTAAAATATTGCAGTATCCTCTGTGAAAAATTTAAGGGACCACATTCAAGTTCTCCGAAGATGAAGAGTGCATGAAGTAAAAATCCCGCTTTCATTTTACGAACATTATCTTAAGCAATCCACAGGTTAAGCACAACAGCAAGCCAGTATGTAGAGGGATGCATTGATTGATCCGATCTGGTATTCTGTGGCAGGCAAAGTTGAATGAGGTAACAAAGATAATTTCTTCTTTTGTTGGTATAAAAATTTCTAAGACCATTGCAATGTGGAATTCTCTCTTAGTTGTGCCTATTCGTGGCCCTGTACTACCACGCTCTATCACATCTCTTTTCTATCACATTTATTTCACATGGCTCTATTTGAGCATCTGTGACTATGGCACAGTAAGGCATCTCACTGAAAGACACATGCAGAGCTTTAGCCAGCACGTTTGGAGACTGACAGAATTTCACAGTGCCCTTTTCTCACTCAAATTTTACCAAAATGAAAGGGAAATTCTAATCCTTTGTCACACATTAACCAAAATAAAATTCTATGCGTTATCAAAGGAGCTCTGAGCTGTAATCTAGGGTAAGTCTAATGGAAATAACTTGCTGCATAAGAAAAGAGTACAGTTCAAACGTTTTCACAGTCGCATTGAACCTAAATGAGTCATGTAGACCAGGAAAAAATCTCGTTTCTCTTTTTTATTTCTCTGGGATGCCTGTCAATTATGTTAAACCCAATTCACTCTCATCCTGCAACTTTAATAAAGATAGATAGTACAACCTTTCTATACCATATTACTTGTCTGAAAGGAAAAAAAAACCTCTTTATTTTTCCAGAAACAGTGATTACCCTACCAGTTGTAATTCATTGAATCTGAAAGAGCTTTTGTTATTATAATTGTCTTCTGATTGAATTTTTTAGACGTCTATGATTATAGCAATGCAGCTTTTATCTTCTTTTAAATCATAAATTTCATAAGACAAACACAATTGTTTGCAATTGTGCTGCATAAAACAATAACTTTTTTTTTCCCCCAGATTTAAAGAGAAAACATGTTTGTTAATCAGAAAGCAGCAAAGCATAGTACATCATCTTGAAAACTTGCCTTGTGCTGTGAGAACTGCAGCCTATTAAGGAAAGTTGATTTCATAATAGAAATAGCGCTGTACCTTGAATTTGTTTTTGGGGGGTTTCTGTGAGGGTTTTTTTTTCTCTGTCTTCCAAACCAGTGTCAAAAATGTAATAGATTATGTTTTATGGTGTAATTCATATATGATGTCCCTTTCCAGTTCTGAGTAACCATGCTTTGCAAGTGAACAGGTTACTCTCCAAAGATTTTCATATGGAAGCTGGACACATACAGTGGAGAAGGCAGCTGCAAAAGCCTGCAGGACACCCTGCTGCAGACACCACACAGAGAGGCAAATCTGCATCTAATGTGCCTGCACATCACCTGGATAGCCAGGCCGTCCAAAATGCAGTTGATCCTTTTACTCTTGCTGACTCCATGACTAACACAGGCACATTGTCAGCTGTGTGATTCAGTCTTGGTACAGAAGCTGCATTTAATTCTGCACCATCTGGAAAGTCCAGATTTATTTCAGTGCAGATTGTAAGTGATAAACAGTACTACCCACTATTGCTGATCTTTTGCTTTGTTTTTGAGTCTGTTTCCTTTTCCAGTGACAGTATCAGAGCTCACGATTTGTGACTCTTCTTTGTGTGAAAGTGATAGTGAGAAGTAGCTGAAGCAAAATAATGTGAAAGGAGAAATTATGGTATTCACAATTAATATACAGAATTGAGGACAACAGAAAGTACAAATAAGATCTTATACTTCTGTTTCAGTACGCTGTTCTTCCTTTCCTCATCATGTAGTTCTGCTTGCATTTCAACAAGAAATGGGGAAACTGTTTCAACAAGAAGCCTTACTTTTATCTTTTTTTTCTGATGACTCTTCAAGACCTAGAGATACCTATATGTAAGAAGTCATCTCTGCTCAATTTTGCTCTGTCTGCAGGAGCAGATTTGTTTTATTTCCCTGCAACCCTACATGTGCTGACATAATAATACAAGGAGATAGGAAAAAGCATCCCGTGGCTGGTCCTAATCCACCTTATTCAAGCTGCTGAGTAGATCGCAGAAGCAGCAAGCTACTGAATTCTGTCTGTGCATGCTTTCCTAATTTCAAAGTCTGTTTTTCTTGAAAATCTGTATTTACAGTTCTGCCTATTTGTTAAACTTTGCAAGGTACCTTCTTTTCATGCTTAGTATTAAAATACTGCAGATCTTTTTTTCTCATGGTAACACTGGAGGCAAAGCCCATAGGATAACCACAACAGAAACTGCACTGTGCTAGTTAGTCATTCCTAAAATTCCTAGAATGTCCCAGACATCTTTCTAGGTGACAGGCTTCCAAATGAAAACCATTCCTGAGTTACAAATGACCCTGAGTTACAAAGGACCCAAAGCACAATCTTCAGAAATTCTGTGGTTCTTATGGTGAAAAGTTGTCCTTGCACCTTGCAGATGTTCACAGTGGAATTACATGAAGAGCAGAGCATCAGCCCGTGAAAACAAAAGGGAGCTGTGAGAATAAAGAAGATCCAAAGGTAACAGAACCCACTGTCTTGGCTCCTTATTGTGCCTTTCAGTAGGATTTCATCATCAAATAAGATGTCAGAGTTTGTATAGTGTTCAACCATCCCTGAAGACATTCATGGTTAGGCTGGGCTGGGCTCTCAGCACCCTGATCAAGCTATATGTATCACTGTTCATTGCAAGGGAGTTGAATTAGGTGACCCTTAAAAGTCCCTTCCAACTCAGACCATTCTGTGCTTCTAACCTAAGCATGCTCCTCTGTCACGCCAGCGTGAAGCTAGCCAGCAGGGCAAGGATAGTGAAGTCCTCAGATGTCCTAAAGCAAGCATTTCTGATGGCTTAACTGCAAGGGAGTGAAACAGATCTTACTGCTCTAGTTTACTTTCAGATGTTCAATTCACCTCTGTATCAGTAAATCCATTTCTCATGCATATATTCAAAGTACAGATTAAGGTTAGCTTATGCACTATTGTTTTTGACATAGCACAACTGGCTTCCAAATACAAAGCTAAAAAAATCTTCTTTGGCATCGTGAAGTACAGCAAGAGGACAATGAATCCCAAGTCCTTCATTCAAGTTGAGTTCATTTTATTAGAATTTTGATCAAGTCTCATGTAGAGCAAAATTGGTTGATTTGATTTGAAAAGTTGTTTAAAGTACAAAATAGCCTATTGATATAAAGCAGAGGACTCTTCTGTGATTGTTAAATGCCTGGAGGATCATTGCAGCCTATCAATACCTGAAGGGAACCTACACCCACGAGGAGAGTAAACTCTTCAAAAGGGCTGACAACAGCAGGACTAGGGGAAATGGATCCAAGTTGAAGGAGGGAAGATTTAGGTTGGATGTTAGGGGGAAGTTCTATACAAGGAGAGTGGTTAGGGCCTGGAACGAGCTGCCCAGGGAGGTTGTGGATGCCCCGTCCTTGGATGTGTTTAAGGCCAGGTTGGACGGGGTCCTGGGCAACCTGATCTGAATGTGTGTGTTTGGTGGCCCTGCTAGGCAGGGGGGTTGGAACTACATGATCCTTGAGGTCCCTTCCAACCCGGGTGATTCTGTGATTCTGTGATTCTGTGATCCTAGAAGGTTCCTCAGTGGAGATGATCCCACAGAAAGTCACAAGTACTTCACAGGGCTGTAAGATATAAAACTGCAAGAATGGGTATTGGCCATGTTGTTCCATTTGACAGTCTAAACAATGTAGCTGTGATACGGCAAACTGGGAAAGATACACAAGTTTTAGCTGTAAAAATCAAGCTTGCCCTTGTCCATCGGATCATTTAATAATTTAGGAGGTGATACAGAAATGCCAAACCACACTGCTTACTTGGAAAATGAATGGTGTCAAGGGACAGTAGCTGCAAATTTGGTATAGAATCTGAGTATGCAGTTTCTGTCTGCTGCTGTCCTGTGTGCTGCTTACAAAAAGCTGAGGGAAATTAACATATAAATCCTTTGCATTCTTTACTTGGAAATAATGTAAACAGAGAAAGATTGCATTAACTCTGGGATGAAACAAGGGTGAGTGTGAGTTTAGTCACTTATAAACTCATACATGTTCTTGAATTCTTTGAATGGGAATATGAAACAGATTTATTTTTTCCAGTTTGTCCAATTTATTTTGGTCTCCAAATAGGCAGATTAAAGTAAGAAGAATTTATGTTTTCAGGAGGAGTGGCCAGAAAAATCTGGAACATCTAAGCAATGGGGGCAGATGTGTGTCAATTGCGTTGTTCTAAATTCTTCTTTATAACATGTTGCATGAAGTCTAAGCCTAAAATTTCCCCATGTATATTTTGATGCATGTTTTTGGCAGTTGAGACACTACCTAGCTAAAGATGGAGACTGAGGAACTTAAAATATCTAATTAGTCATTCTGTTCATGCCTCACAATTTTTGATCTCATGCATACATGGGAGGATGAGAGCAGGTCTATGCACTGAACCGAGTGGGCAATACAGCACTGAAATCTGACAAAAGAGGGGAGTTTACTGTGGATTATGCTGGGCAGCCAGCCCCAGAAATGACTTCATTATAATCCTTTAATATTTTGATTCAACTCTCAACAGGAGGTTAAATACGTAATGTAGATTATGTTGGCACAGCCGTTCCCCCTCTTGTCTGTGAAAAGTGAATATGTGTCAGTATGCTGACACTGACAAGGTGCCTATGATGCTAAGGATGCTAAGAACTTGAATGCCTATGCTCCATTTTTACTGTGCTGATGTTGGAGGCAGGATTGTTTATTTACCCCCATGAGACAGGACTACAAGTGAGTCTTCACCAGGAGCTAAGGCCCATGCAAGGAGGGAAAGGCTCTTCTTCGAACGGGGCATCTGAGCACTTCTACACTCAGAGGTATTATTTTAAAAAGCAGTTAAGTGAGTGCAGTTAGAATGCTATTGTGCTTTAAATCCCTGGAGGGAAGAAGGTGATTAGACATAGTTGCTATTTTTTCCGTAATATTTTCGAATAGAATATGTTAGTTGCACACGCTGCAGAAGCTGAGCATAAATTGCCTCACTAAGCTCTATTATTCCAAGGAACAGTGAGAATAACAAGCTGAGACACTGATGAACTCAGAGAAATATGAATAACACATTGACGTTCAGGCTGTATCAATAGCACGCTGACTGACACTGGGGACACACTTCTTGAGGATGCGAGGGATTGCAAGAATGAGTCTCCAAAATCAGGCCTGGAGACAGGAGATTTTCACCACCACTTCTGATGGCTCTAGGGAAGACCGATTCAGCTGCAGGGGGTAAGAAATCTTGCCAATGAAAAACAAAAGGGGCTGTCTCTCAAATATCATTAGACTCAACACAGAAGCTGGGAAGATACTAAGCAGGAGTGCTTTTTATTTTTACACACAGCGAACACAGTGTGGGGATGTTTATGGTACTCAGCTGATTATATCTCAGGCTTACCGCTCTTCCAATCTAATTTCCGGCCTAAAACTCAGGAGAGTGTGATGCATGAGAGAGCTTTGGGGGGGGAGGGTGAGATGCTGCAGAAAAATTCCTCAGTTGGCCTTATTATAAGATATCACAGAGCTGTATAGCCAGTGCAATTTGCGTAGAATTCCAGGCACAGGAAACAAATAAATAAATGGCAGCAACAATAAATGCATTCTTTACTGAGAAACATAAGGGTCTGTAAAGAGGATTTTTATTTTTTTTTTAATTTCAAGAGAATCTTTTTGTCTGTGTTTGGTGCAGTGTGCCAGATTAACAGCCCTTAGACCAAAAGTCCTCTTAGCAGGCAGCAAGCAGCCTGCTCCTTTTCTTGAGTGATGGGCCCTTGAGCCATCACTGCTTAGCTCTATCTCTCAAGTTACAGTCCTTTCTTCTGAAATTGCCCAGCAGGATTCAGCAGTAGCTGGACTAAGAACACCAGCTTAAATCGCAGAGCTTATAAAATAGCTACAATAATGCCAGCTTTGTCACTTTCAGCCCATCTGCAGCTCGCTCTTTGATTAAGGAGGAACTTGCAAAATTAAAGGACTGAATAGGTATGCTAGTGGGAATTTAAGATGCTATATGCTATAATTTGCCATTGATTATAATCAATCAAAGAAAATTCAGATCAGTTTCTACACTTGATCATTGTTGAAAGCTACACTTTCAACATAGCAATCCGAGAAAATATAGGAGAGCAACTGGAAATTATACTGTACTTCACTGTCATAGAGTAACAATTTAAGGAATCCAGTAGGAGCCAATAAGTTCATAGCTTTGATGTAGTTATTAACCTGGTTGCAGTTCAAGAATTTCCAGGATTATGAAAAGCCTATTCAGCTGCATGTTAGTGAACCATCACTGTGAAAGAAAGTGCTGCTATAACTCATATCTCTACTTAATTAGAAATTAATTGCTTCTATATCATAAATTATTATTTCCAAGATGCAAAGAATTCTGCACATAGAGGCAGGCACAGCAGTTTTGTAGCTTCAGAAACAAGAAGAAAGAGAATGTGAAATGTTGGAGCATCCTGGGAATAGGGTGCTGCCTCCTCAAGCAGTAAGTTAAGTAAGTTAAGTTAAGTAAGTTAAACCCAAGTTTCATGGCCTCGTTTCAGTGTCTTGATTCTTCCCACAAAGACTGTGGCCAAAGGGAGATGTCTCTCAATATTTTCGCTGTTAACTCAGAACTGTAAGAGCGAAAGTGTGTATTACCAGAGCCACCTGGAAGTTCTCTATTTCTTGTCAGATCCTGCACTTTGGGCACAACAACCCCATGCAGTGTTATAGGCTTGGGGATGAGTGGCTGGATGAGTGTGAAGAAGAGAAGGACCTGGGGGTGTTGGTTGATGCTCGGCTGAACATGAGCCCACAGTGTGCCCAGGTGACCAAGAGGGCCAACAGCATCCTGGCCTGCATTAGAAATGGTGTGGCCAGCAGGAGCAGGGAGGTGATCATCCCCCTCTACTCAGCTGTGGTGAGGCTGCACCTCGAGTACTGAGTTCAGTTTTGGGCTCCTCACTACAGGAAAGACATTGAGGCCCTGGAACGTGTCCAGAGAAGGGCAACGAAACTGGTGAGGGGTCTGGAGCACAAGTCTTATGAGGAGCGGCTGAGGGAGCTGGGATTGTTCAGTCTGGAGAAGAGGAGGCTCAGGGGAGACCTCACTGCACTGTACAACTTACTGAAGGGAGGTTGTGGTGCAAAAGGGTCTGGCCTCTTCTCCCAGGCAAACAGTAGGACCCGAAGAAACGGCCAGAAGTTGTACCAGAGGAGGTTTAGGTTGGATATTAGGAGAAACTTTCTCTCTCAGAGGGTGGTCAGGCACTGGAATGGCTGCCCAGGGAGGTGGTGGAGTCGCCGTCCCTGGTAGTGCTCAAGAGGTGCCTGGATGAGGAGCTACGAGATATGGTTTAGTAGCTTGTGGTACTAACAGGAATGGGAGGGTGGTTGGACTAGATAATCTTGCAGGTCGTTTCCAACCTTGTGATTCTGTGATTCTATGATTCTGTGATATGAGAGAAAGATCTGCACAGCCTTCCAGAGAGACCTTCCCCACTCCCTATCCCAAAGGAACAAGCACATGAAACTGCAGAAGTGGTCTCTGATATCAGAGTTCTATATAAGAGATAATCATTTCTGTGAAACTTTTTTTTAAAAAAAAAAAAAAAAACAAACAACAAAGCTTTCTGAAAAAAAACCAGAGTAATTAAAATTGCTTTCAAGATCTTTTTTTTCAGCCGACAGCAAGAATCTTAATCTTTGATAAGGCTTTTTCCCACCTGTAGTTTTTACAGCTCCATTGTGCAATGCAAACAGGAGAGAAAACATCTCCCATGATGCTGTTTTTTCTCTTTATTTAATCCCAGAAGTGCCCTCTGGAACATCAGTAAATGAGCACCATGGCAGCCCATAGCAGAGTGAAGCTGCATAATGAGCCTGTATATAGTTTCAGTCCTGTGTACGCAGAGCAGATGTGTAAACATGAAGCTCCATAAGTACTAAGTAAGTTTTATAAAGCACTGCAGGACACAGTGGGTGTGTAATCTCAGATTCATTCCACGTGGTGTTCTGGGTTTTAGTAAAAAATCACAAGGAAGAGAAAGAGGTGTGAGAATTTCTTAACTCACTGTTCAATGAGCTAAGGGCCTGGACTCAGCAAATACAGCTGCATGTAGCACTGTTCAGTTGTCCAAACAGACTTTTGTCTTCATTAACTTCACTGTGAAGTGAGTGAGTGCAGACTTTGTTTAATGCTTTGCTGAGCAGAGGGGGGGCACGTATATAAATAGAAATGTGCTTAAGCAATAGGACCTCACAGGCAGCTCTTTATGCATCTACAGTGAAAATAAATCCAACACCTCACAAATGCAAAGATGTTTGTAACTCGGGCTATGCAAGTGTGGGCAGAGCATGGACTATGTCATACATCGTTCTATACAAACTGATGGTGGAAACATATCAGTTCATCTCAAATACTGTAACAAACCCAGTTAAGGACTGCAGGTATATTAGCTTCTCACTAGGAAATCAAATAGCATGAATGTTCATCATTTCATCTCAGCAACATACTGAAAGCCACTTCTAAAAGCCAAAGAGCAGCCTTTAAATTATTACCGTATTCCCAATTGTCCTACTCTGCTCTTCAAATAGATCTCTTTCTCTCCTTCATCTGCTGCACATACACTACCAAAATTTCATCTGATGATGTTGCAGAAATATTCAGCATTACAACGAGACAAAAAGATCAAATCTATATAAGGTCATATAAGGTCAGATCAGATGGCAGAAGCTTTAGCAGCAGCAAAAAGAAAACTGTACAAGATGCAATCACTTTACCATTCATTTTGGTTTCCTGCTGCCCTTAGTACTTTCTGAAGTGGACAGTGGTTAAGCATAGCTTTTCTGTCTTTTAAGTGCCTTTGGCGACAGACACAGGCATTTTCACAAGTGCTGCACATTTAACCTTGCTCAGAAAACAAGCTTTGTAGTAAATAAGCCTAACCAAAAAGCAGTTGAGGTTTCCAGAGCCTTATGAGATCCTCTGAGAGCAACTGCATGGCCAAGTCATGGTGGGGAAGAAAGATGCTCACCACTGTGGACTGTCTTGGAACTATAACCAAGCAAGGGGTAGAAGAAACTACCGGTTTTGAACATTATCCAGGCTCTGAGAAATGCCTCTGGCAGAGATGGTGAAAAATTCAACTGATCTTGCTTCGTTGCAAGATTTAGGCACTATCTAATCAGTTTAATTAATCATTGGGGAAAATGTTACAATGCTGCTCTGGTTTTAAAGTAATGGGTCCATCAGACATCACACAATTAGTACCCAGCTGAAATATGGTAGTTTGCTTGAAAACTATTCAAATAAACAATTCTGGGTCCTGCATGGGGCTCTTTTTCTAATTAATCCATCATGAATGGAAGCATTTGCTTTCCTCAAAAAGGTATGTCTCAATACATGATACTGCTTTGCTCACACTTCAAATCTTGCTGGTAATTAAAGGCAGATCTTCATATAGATTTCTACTCCTTCGTCATAACAGAGTACCATTTTAGAAACACTTGTACCTGTAGCACGCTAAACTGCTGTGCTACTACATCATTCCCTAAATTAACACAAGCAACATGAGGTAATCGCATTGGGAAGCAGAAGTGCTTACAGCAACAAAGCATCTCTTTGGAGACAGAGAGGACTTGCAGGAGAGGCCACTCAGCCATTCCATGCAACTTCTACTTACCAGAAATCTAAAAAGACAGCAGTGCCAATTGAAAATTCAGCATCACTAGAAGATGCATAAATACTTCCAGAGTAGTACCAATGCTTAGACTTCTGACTCAACTTTTGAATTTAAAAAACAAATAATTAGCTCTGTTAATGGTATTTAACTCAGTGGTGGAGTGGAACACCCAGAAGAATATTGCCTATTTAGAATATGCAGTAGAACAACCAGAAACAACACATGATCAGATCAATCTCACTCCAGAAATTTAAAATGTTTTCAGTGTGCAAACTGATACACCAAAAGAATGCCTGTTCAATCTTCTCAGTCCGTCCTGAAGCAAGTCAGTCCTGAAAAATTCAGCATTATTCATTTCAGTGAATTCAGATCCTTTCAGTAAGAACTAGGCGTTTATAGTGCTCCTGTTCTTGTTACAAAACAGCATAATACATGTTCCTCTAATTGCTTATTTTTGTATTGAAGTTACATCTTTGGGTCAATTCAGAAGAACTTGGGGCCTACACCAGTTGCTGGGAAGAAGTTCATTCACATCACATTCATTAACTGCTTCTTTTACAGCTAATTTTAAGTCTGATCACCCAACATATATATGTTGCCTCTTAAATGCACTATAATAGCACTGAATATACGACATATATACTATCGTATATTATATATATTTATCTATAATATACATCTGGATATACAAGGTAACCTAAATTACTGAGATTTACAAGGATAACTATGGATAGGTTGACACTTCAAGGGAAATGTAAAGGAGGAATTTACCACAGGACAAAGTCCACTTCAAAGCAGTATATTCTTGACATAAGAGCCACTTGGCTCAGCTGTCATAGCTAAGAGAGTAACTCAAAAATTACTTAGTCTCTATTCATAGAAGGCACTGCATTTAGAAAATACCTCATCCAAGAGCCAGATCATAGTTATGATATGTGTGTGACTTGTCCTTTATACTAACTTGTCTTTGCAGTCGGAGATGTGAAAAAGGCAGATTACAGGGTTTGATAGAAAGGGGATAAAAATCACAACCCCTAATTTATTAAGACCCTGACATGCAGTCATTTCTGAGCAAGACAGCCATCCACTGCTTGCAGGTTATGGAAGTCTCCATTGCTCTTAGGGATGCACTGCATTGCATTGCATAGAGATGTCTACAGCTGGATCAGGAGATGCTCCTCAAACCTCTGTTCTGTATGGTTCTTTGAAGCCAGCTTGCCATGGATCTACAAAAGCACACCAACAGTTTATTTTCCATTGCTGTTGATCTCCGTCATCACAGACTATCTCAACTGGGTATGAAAGACTGTCTGGCCACTTCTGAAGGGTTTATATGACTATTTAAAGTAATTTGATCACTTCTGCAGCAGGAATAGCTTACGGGAGTCTTTGTTTCACTTCACCCAGTGAATACTCAAGCATACAAGCTAGAGCAGACATATCGGCAGCTTCCTCAAGGATACCTGCCTGAAATTTCCACCTGCAGGGCACCTCTAACAGTCAGTCAAAGAACTCTTTGTGTTGGTTCAGTTAGTTGCCCAGTTCTAAGCAGTTCTGTTGTCAATGATCATTGTCTTATCTCTGCCAATAGCTGACTGGACTGCTCTGAAATCAAGAACTCAGGTGCACACAGTCACTACCCTGAAGCTATCTGTACCGTGTTTGTAAATAACTACTTGTCAAACTTGATTTTTGTCTTTCTAATTTATAGCTTAGGCTCCACAGCTCTTGCCACGATCACTAACTAAATAAAGTAAATCAAGGAATTGTTTCCTTTGTCATGTTTCCGAACAATTGCTATAATCCTATTTTTCCTTTGAATTTTTTGTTGTTGTTGTTGCTTGATTACACCCCTCTGTAATATTTTTTCCCAGGCTCTGCAGCATTAAAAGTGCTCATGAGGATAACCTAGAAAGTACTGGCTATTCAATTTGCCAATCATAGAATCAATCATAGAATCACAAGGTTGGAAGCGACCTATAAGATCAGCTAGTCCAACCGTCTCCTCATCACTATTGCCACTACAAGCACTAAGCCATATCACGCAGCACGTCATCCAGGCACCTCTTGAACACTGCCAGGAACGGCGACTCCACCACCTCCCTGGGCAAGCCATTCCAGTGCCTGACCACCCTCTGAGAGAAAAAGTTCTTCCTTGTGTCTAATCTAAACCTCCTCTGATACAACTTGTGGCCATTGCCCCGTGTCCTGCTTGTTGCCTGGGAGAAGAGGCCAAATCCCTCTTCACCACAACCTCCCTTCAGGAAGTTGTACAGTGCAGTGAGGTCTCCCCTGAGCCTCCTCCCCTCCAGACTGAACAATCCCAGCTCCCTCAGCTGCTCCTCATAAGACTTGTGCTCCAGACCCCTCACCAGTTTCGTTGCCCTTCTCTGGACACATTCCAGGGCCTCAATGTCTTTCTTGTAGTGAGGGGCCCAAAACTGAACGCAGTACTCGAGGTGCGGCCTCACCGGTGCTGAGTACAACCAGTGCTCATAGCACAACCAGAGCTGGTTGCTGGTCTGCTGAGATGGGAATCCAGCAACTGCCTCTGGGTGGGTGGGAAATGAGCCCTAGGAGTTGTGCGAGCAAGCAGGGCATGGCTCGTCAACTGCCAGCTTGCTGGTCCTTTCTGCATGCACTGGGAGAGGAGCAGCAATTTGAGTGGTGTCAGGTAGTCAGCGCGCTACTGTTTCCTGACCTATGAGCATGCCCTTTATTAGCAGTGCTCAAAACCTCAAAAGGAAAGGCATTGCTTAGCTGTAAAGACCTCAAGACCCTCTCTTCTTTTGCAGCTTTTAAAAATTATTGATTAAATTTGTTCTTTTTATCCCACTTTTTTGTTTTGTTTTGGTTTGGTTTTTTTTTTAGTTTGTTTGCTGTTTATGACTGAAACATTTGTGGGTACAATTGCAATGCCCATAGAACTGCAAAACCCATAATTTCATAGTGTATTCCAGGTGTCTCTTCATTTATTGGGTTTTTGCTGTGGTTTAGGCAATTCTTTCTCCATACTGTACAAAACTTGGTGAGCAGCTGAGACTGAGAATCTTGAAGCATGTTCATTGGGTGACATTCTACCCCAGTACTCCTTGCCCACCCGATGGGTAAACAGAGAAACATGCTTGCAGATTTGGGACTCAGAGTGTGGTGAGGCCCTGGCACTGCTGCACAGAAAAGCTGTGGATGCCCCATCCCTGAAGGTGTTCAAGGCCAGGTTGGATTGGGCTCAGGGCAACCTGATCCAGTGAGTGGCAACCAGACCATGGCAAGAGGTTGGAATTGGATGATCTTTATGGCCTTCCAACCCAAGCCATACTATGATTCTATGATTCTGTGACTCTCCCATTTTCCCATTTCTCCGTTTTCATGGCTATTTGTGTCTCTTGTTATGATTCAGAAAACTAAGATATGTCCTTTTGTGATCTTAGTTAACTTCATATGAGGAGCCTTCAATACTACAGAAGGCCTAGGCAATATTCTCCTATTTTCTGTTGGCATTGCTGCTGCTACTCATGCCCTCCTCATTCCCATGCAAGTTTGAGCACTGATTTGCCAGTCAGGTCTGCTAGATTTGCAGCCTCACACTTGACACAGAGCAGGGGAGCAGAAGTCCTGCATTACAGTACACAGGTGTAAGAAATATTTTTGCATTTACCCTGGATGGTTGAATTTTTCTCTTTTTCTGCCTAGAATGATTGCCAAGTGTAAATGAAATTTTAATTCCAAACCTCTACGTTACTACTTCTTTAGCAAGTTTGGATGAAAAAAAAATAAAAGAATGCCTAGTCATTCTAGTCTCTTCAAAATCAATTATTGCAATTCAAGGTTGTAGTGGATGTATGAGGAGAAAGAGTACAAAGTGCTTTAGAAATATTGCAACCAGCAGTGAAAGTCAAAGTGCAATAACCAAGTGTCCCTTAGAAATGGAAGCACTTGCTTCCTCTTTCTTTCTGAGCTCTCTCAGAAGAGCTAATGGCAGGTTGCTTTAAATTATTCATAGAAATGGACAGAGGAAATATTGCTACAGTCCTCACGAGTGGATGTGGGGGCTGAACTCATCAGATGTTGTTTGCTGGTTTAGAAAAAAATTAATCATGATGAAAAATTCTGACATCTTAAAATTCTTGGAAGTGATAAATGAATCATGTTAGCTGGCTGGATCTGATAACAGTAATTCAACTTGAAAAATCTGAATTAAGAAACTCAGAGGAGTTTTACAAGCACTGTTTGAGCAAGTGTGAGCACTGATTTGCCAGTCAGGTCTGCTAGATTTGCAGCCTCACACTTGAGACAGAACAGGGGAGCAGAAGTCCTGCATTACAGTACACAGGTGTAAGAAATATTTTTGCATTTACCCTGAATGGTTGAATAGTGTCTCTTTCCCTTTCTGAACAGAATAGCATTTGAAACAAATTATTTCTGAAGCAGTCTCACATCACAGAAGCAGGAATGAGCAAAGTATTACTAGATGAAACATGACAGTAAGTTCGGAACAGGAGTGTCTTTGTTTTTGTCCTAGTGTTTTTAAGGAATAATGTACTCACTGCGTAGAGAATCATTCTCAACTTTTGGCACATGAGACTTGTGGGACTATATGTCTGAAAGGTTCAATTAAACAAAATGTTAGTGCTCAGAGATGCTTGATTTAATTGCTAATATTCTTGAAATTTTAAAGGAGGTAAAATACATTTCACTATTTTCAGTATGTGAGCTACAATACCTTGGAGGGAGCAATGACACAAAGAATTGCAGGTTAAGAACATGGCAATTTTTTTATGACTAAGTAAAGAAGCAGCAGCATGCTTAGGTTGCCTAAAGTTTGAACAGCTATACAGCCTTCTGGAGATAGTTTGGTTATTCTTTGTTATTCAGAAGACATGCTTTCACTATTAACTAGGATATGACCTGCAGTCATCCTAACTTGCTGAAAGTGGGGTTGAAAAATTTGGATTTGGGTTTTGTCTGATCTTGTTCAGATATGTGGGCTGCTCTGAAAGTAATTCCTCCACAGAAACTACAACAGATATGAAGAGCACAATAACACTGTTTGATTGAGCAAGTTCTCAGCTACAAAATGCAATTTTTCAGCGTAGACATCACCATTAGCTATGCATTTTTTGCCAGCAATTTACAAGAGCTTGCATGCTGCACTCATGACAATCTGTGCCAGTGAAGATGGCCACTGTCACCACTTCTGAAATGCACTATCAACTGTCTCACTGTGTTTAAATGCACTGTTTGTTCTCTGTAAACTTTTGAAAGTGTCAGTGAATGTCAGTGGGTTCCATTTTTTCCTCACAGAGGAATTCAGTTCCATACTTCTGCTTCACCTGCGCTTTTACTTCAGACACCATTCTGTCAGACTGTCCCTCTGCTGCCATCTGTCACAGAGCAACAAAATGCCAATATTATTGGCAGTGTTCTAATTCTACTGCCATACCACCAAAATCTGCCTCTGATGGCACAGGTTGACATCATAAAATAGGAGGCATTACTTTCCGAGCAGCTCTCACGTGGAGAACCTTTGGAAACAGTGAATAAAGCTTAGTGGCTGGATGTATTTTCTCTTACCTTGAAAAGTCTGTGTTACTAGAACTTGGCATATGAATTTCCTGGGTACACTGACATAATACAAGCAGGGAGACTGAAGTGTGTCTGTGTATCCAATACTCAGACATCCAGTCATCAGCAAATTGGTAATGCTGTTCCCATTGTACAAAAGATGCCAGACTGCCCAGCACAAACATTCAAAAATCTAGATCCGAAGCTTAGGTATTTTGAGATTCTGCACACCATCGAGGAAAAAAATTGCACACTAGTTAAAGCCAAACTGTGGTGCCCAGCTATGACTCAGGAGAGGCCTATCTGGATGCAGATTTCCATGCCAGCTGTGATAAAATCTCCTCCAGGGGAAGACCTATAATGTACCTATATAAAGACTCAAAACTAGAAAGCAAACAGTGAAGGACTGGGGCAGATACAGGTGGAACACAGGAAAAAAATTCTGGCTGTCTGCACTGAGCAAGTAGAGCTGTGGTTGTGGTGTATTTATGGAATATACCACAGCGCTTTCTCAGTGCTCCTGTCCAAGTGTAACTCTCCATGGCATCTGCTGCTTTCAGCTGTGTTCAGTTCAGTCATGTAGCATTCAGTCTTGGCATGATGTGTAATTGAGACCAGAACCACCTTTTTGTTTGATCACAGATGCTCACTGTTTTCTATGCATGTGACATTCAAGGTAGCCGTGAGCTGAATCGTCCTCAGGTTCCTGCATGAGCAGTTACCCATCAGAGCTGGTATGATCCAGATTTCATTCTGTTGTAGCAGTAATTTTCTCATGCTGTTGATTCTTAGAAAAATGGAACACCGATGGCAAATAAGAAAGGAGGAGGTCGAGCAGCGTCACTAAGCATATAGTAATAGTAATAATTCTGACAGGCATGCAATTTAGCCTTTATTAGAGGTTGAAGTAATAGCCATAAAGAGTGGCCAGGCGCCACTTTGCAGTAGGAGCAGCAAGTGGATGTTGCATAGAAGTTAAGCCTCTGTCCCAGAGCTGCTTGTGATCATTTGGGACAGCTTCTCGGAGGAGCAGCAGCAGCATACAGCTTTCAAAGGGATTCTGCAGGCTGCAGAGAGTAAAAGCAGGTCATTTTTTATGAGATTGGATCCCATCTGCTGGAGCTGTGTTAGTTTGGTAAAGCCAATTCTTCAGCTCAGAGCTCAACCTTGGTATTATATTCCTGCACTTTGGATTTCCACTGCTATTACTTGATCTTTGTGGAGAGCTTTCCTAATAACAGATGGTTCTGGGCTCCGCTGATGTTTTCAAGCTAGGTTTATTTCTTTCCACATTTTATAAGTAGATATCAATAGATCAGGAGATGGAAAGGTGTGAAAACAAACAGAAAATTCTACTTCCCCTTCTTTTTCTCTGTCAAGAAATCAGTAAAAAACAAGTTCTAAAAACTGCAGCTCCAAAAGCCAAACCTCTCTATACATTAAAATCTGCCTGTTTTCTTGCTTAACAATGAGGTTTTAGAAAATAGTTCTTACTAGTCATGCAAGTCTCTAATGCTCCACACGGCAACATAACTTCAAAAGGAATAATAACCAGCACTGATTTCTCAATGCATTTCTCTAGCATTTTTTTTCCAGCCAACAGTATTGTGTGATAAGCTGAGCTTATCCACCACATCCTCCCTGATACATTTCAGAATGTACTTCAGATTGTAGGTGTAATGCTATGACTATTAACAGATACTGAGTGACTGTCAATTTTCTAATCATGCCATCTTGCTGAGCTCAGTCAGTGTTCTTGTTTACACAGAAGTCCTTAAGCATGTGCATGCAACTTACGTATTAGTAAATGAGTACTTGATTATGGTCACTGACATTACTAGGCACATCTGGAATTTAGCAATTCATTCTCCATGTACCAAATGCCAAATCCCAAAAGCTTTCTGTACCCCAACTCGTGCTACATGTCTAATATTTGTTCGGTGGAGATGTAAGAGGGTGGGACATGAGAGCTGCCGTTGTGAACTCTGAAACCACATTGGGAAGAGAAACAAAGCATGTTTTTTGTGGAGACTTCCTGGCCAAAAACACATATAGCCCTGAAAACCCCCATAGACACTCATTTTTTTTCTTTTTCTCTGCTGCTGAGCCATGTAATTAGCTAACCTGCATGCATGGAAGTGATGGACAAAGATATTCCTTTAATTAAAGCCATCTTCACAATTTTACTTAAAGTAGCTCACTGTGTAATTACTGATACTTGTTAGGAGAAGGAGAGGGTGTGAATGAGAGCTGTTGTTTCCTGCAGATGTAGCAAATGCAGACAGCATCCTTTTTGTCACAGCGTTGTGAGAGAGGAGACAGAGAGGAGTGGTAAGAACTGCACAAGGGGCATAGTAATATTTCCTGAGAAAAACATGAATTTTAGCAACAAGCACCACACAAACACCATAAAACAAGTGCTTGTTAAAGCAGGAGGTTAGTTGGAATACTTTGCAATAGAAAGTGAAAGAAGTGCCTGTACAGAGCATTACTTTAGGGAAGAAAAAAAAAAAAAAGAGAGAGAGAGAAAGAACAATACCTCCAATGACATTATGAAATCTTGCCTATGGTCTTTTATAAAAGCTCACCTCTGTCTTCCGCAGATGTGTCCTTTGCCTTTTTCTATCTGCTAGACAATTTCCAAGTAACCACTTCAATCTTTCAGATGGTATGAGGGATCAAAAATTGGGCAATTACCTAAGAAATACCTTGAGAAGTTTCTTGAGAATTTTTTGTTATCCACTGTTATCTCCTCTCTTTTTCTGCTGTCCACATTTTCGAGCACTTCAGCAGTTTGTTTGTGGAGCCTCTATCTCCATCCTGAAACCTGAGAGCAACTGTCACTTTTCTGAGATGTATGGGATGGCAACTGCATCACTAGGTTGCTGTAGGCAAGCTGCAGCTCTGATTCCTCTTAGGTTCTGGAGGTCTTATGTGCATGTGTATATGCATCCATACATATATGTTATTGCAAGTATGATCGCCTTTGAACATTAGAAGGAAATTGCTTTATCTGAATATGTATGTAATCAGCAAGATAGGTGGCAGAGTGCCTTTCAAAATTCTCTGTACTTTGCAGACTAACATGAAAAGAATTGTGGCGAAATTTAAGAACTGTCACACTAAAGTGTACATTTTGCAAAGGAGAAACATTAGATTATTTTATTTAGTGAATTAAGTAATGTTTGAAAAAAAAAAATCTGGCTGTTAATGATTGCATTATTAATCTTGTCGGTTGGCTAAATTAATACAAATACTTTAAGCAATAAGAATGCAATTTTTCTCTGGGAAAGGCTTTTCTGTTTCTACTGTTCGTGGTCTCCAGATACAGAACAATACCTTCCATCATCTATAAAACGTTATTAATTGTAACTACTGAATGTACAAACTATCCAGCTGAGAATTAGAGTAACAGAAAATCCTAAACAAGAAAGCAGAATAATGAAGTTTCCAGGAGGTAACAGCTACCTTAGAATATTTGAGAAGTGCTACTGTTGAATGGAAAAAAAATTATTCTGAATAACTTCTCATGGTACATGCAATATAGTACATACTACACTCTGCTTGTTAACACACACACACACAAAATCATTGAAGCTTTTTAGAGCAAACTCTGCTGTTACAAGCTTATTACTGAGATGCAAGACATTTTCCCCTTTGTCTTTTGATAAATAGCAGGTTAGTAAAAACCTCTTAGTTTCAGTGGGAAAGACAGTAGGCTTCAAGGGATATTTAAAATATGGGTATGGTATTTGAACACTATTTATAGGTAATCTGGAATTATGAAAACATTTGCTGCATGTTACATGGTGAGACTATGGTTTAAGATTCATGCTGAATGTGGAATTATTTGTTCTTTCATTCCCATTCTGGCTCGTAAAGACTTCAGGGAAAAGTACAAAGTGCATCTTCTGATTTCCCTGGCAGCTATTTGTTAGCATGAGTTTTCATTATGAATTTGTTGCTAGACTTAAGAAGAGGTGGTTAGTGGGGAACTGCAAAGCCATGGCTTGATGTGCAATAGCCATGATGTATGTCAGAATGGTTCTCAGTTCTCCCATGAGTGCTTTGTCCTTGTTTGCTATGGGTGCATTTTTAGGTGTCTCTGTCATACTTGGAAAAGGTTCAGAGGAAGATCTTAATCAGCCAAACGAAGATAAAATTTCCAGAAAATCTGAATCCACTCTGACTGTCATCCTTCTGTACTGTGGGATGGAAACATACTGCAGATTCCTTTGCCCTGCTGAAGGCATATCTTTGCTTCTGCTTCTCTGTCCTCCAAGGGGCTGAGGAAGATTATCAGGGAATTTCTCAAAGAGCAAATACCAGGGTATGTTTTTAGCAACTGCAGTTCATAGGCATTAATTCTAGAGTGTTTGAACCAAAGCTAAGACCTGGTTTTGAAGTTTAGAACTTACATTGGCTTGTTAAGGAGAAATGTGAATAGACTTCCACCAGGTTAACAAGGGCTGTGATCAATTCTCCCTGACTATAAAAAGTATAACCAATAGTCAATAAAAAACGAGTTGAGGTTTTTTTAGCTGTATGCTATTGAAATTTGTGCCATTGCACACTGAGGAAAGCATACTATTGTATATACTCAGAACAGCTGATGGAAAACATAGCTACAGTTTAGGTTGCCCAAGAGAAAATTACTCTACTGTGCAATGAGTGCAAAATGTGTGTGTGTCAGGCAGAAATTCTGTTTCCACCTGCTTTACAGGCCTTTGACTAATGAACTTTGCCAGTCTCCAGACTCAATGTGAAGTGCCTTAGAAGCTTTGCAAGCACTGCCCATATACACAAATAAATGACTAAAAGGGAAAGCACTTTCCATTTACCCTGTTGGCTCACTTGGGAGCTAAGTAAACACTTGTCTTATGACTAATTGAGTTTATGTCCTTTTGGAGTAGTCGTTGGATCAAATTTTAAGAAACAGTTTGATTTTTGCAATAAAATCTACCAGTTCAAAGTCAATGTTCCGTAGTCCTGCCAGCTCACGTAAATCTCCTTCAGTCCAGCTGTGTGTGTCTCTCTGAAGAGCATCTGAAGAGACATGCAGTGTACCTGGGGACAGATTACAACTTACAGACAGTGTGGTTTTGTTATTTTTAAATTGGGCAAAGCTAAAGAGGAGTTCTGGGCCTGCAAATGCCACTTCAGTTTTGGTACATAAAGACATATTTTCTCCAGAATTCTGAAGAACTAATAATTGTAAGAGCAGAGCAGTGCTTGACTAATTATAAAGAAAAGTTGTCAGTGTGTGTATTTCAAAAATACGTATTTCTTGGCTCGAAGATTTCCTTCAGTACCTTGAAAGAATCCTTTATCTTACTTTGGTGTTGGTTCCAAGACCCTTAAAATGAAGATGAAAGAGATTTGGTGGGTTTTTTTTATCAGTTTTTAGAAAGGAGGGTGTGCTGTTGCAGGAATATAAAACATGAATAATCACTGACCAACGAGAATTTTAATGGAAGAATCTATGCTCAGAGCACCTCAGCACTGGTCACAAACTCCCAAAGTCCACACACTACCTGATCATTATCAAACTATAAGTGAGGTTGAACCTCACTATTATTCCACAGTATGGATTGATATGGTAACATTCAGCCTTGTGTTTCAAGACTTGGGTTTTTTTTAACACATTATCTGTATAATTTTATATAAGTCATCACATATCTACACAGGCTTTGAAACTTACAGAGATTAATAGAACTGCTTTCGGAAGTGTCATTGGCTTTTTGTTTGTTTCTGTTTCCCATCAAAAGATATGAGTTCCTTTTAATACCATTTCACGTTCCACCATTAGAAGAGCTAAAGGCTTTTCTTTGTATTTTTTTTGTTTTCAATGACAATGGTGAACTCAGATATAGAAGTAAATTAAATTGGTTTAAAAAAGAAACCTGAGCTGTCATTTCCTTGCTGGCCTCCTTCAGTTCTATAGATCACTTTCCATTATTATTCATTACACTGTGAATATAATCCAGCATAGCTAACCTCTTTTGTTATTTGTCAGCATTCTTCCTATGCTGGCATTTGAGTTTGTACAACTCTTAGACTGACAAGCTATAGAAATGGAGAAGAAGCCACTGTGCTTTCTTTAGTGGAGCAGAGACTGGAACTGCTGGGCTGTTAAGGATGCATTCATCCAGACACACCTCACAAGGATTTTTTTTTTGCTGTATCTGGGTAAAATGTGAATTTGTGCTACCCGTGTGTTTTAGCAAAAGCAATGTGCTCATTTTCTTCAGTCTTTGCAGTACCTCTGTCTTGTCCACTTTCTCAAAAGACCTTTGAGTTCAGCATTTGCTCTGCTCAGAAGCAGTATCTTGCTGCTCTCTGGCCCTGGGTCACCAGCAGAGCTTTATTTGCTTCCCCGTTCCCGCTCCATTATTGACTGTCTATATGGGAACAGGAATCTGTCAGCACCAGGTGGATTACAGTAAGACATGGTTTTGCCAAATGTTTTATAAAAAAAAAAACACCTGATGCCATATTTCTATGAATTTTCTGTAATGATTATCTTTCCTATGTGATGGTGATAGTCTGCATTGCAGAAAATTGGATTTATTTCTCTCGCTTAACAAGCCTAATGAGGTGTGGCAAAACAAGGGGAAGAAAAACTGACTAGCTCTGCAGAATGACTGAACTGCCTGAAATCTGAATACTCTGATAGCATCATTGAATAGATGCCATGAACACAGTCAATGCTACAGTCAGTCTCATTGTAAGAAGTACAGTTTCATAGTTCTGTAGGTCATAAAGCCACTGTTCTTCAATTTTAGTAGAACTCTGGTTTTCCTCTTTTTCCCCCTCTGTAATTATGGGTTACTCCCTCTTTTAATCATGCTTTGCCTCTAGCAAGTACTGAACTTCAACACAGTGAAGTTCAAAATGTTGTTTGATCCATCTTGAACAGGTAATAAAATGAGAAGGATTTGAGTTGATCAGTACACCTGAGGGATTTTGGAAAAAAAATAACCCAAGACCTACAGGTGATAACATCCTCTCACTTCATTTCATCTGTGAGGAAGGAAGTAGGAGATAGAATGAAAAACTTGTAACTAGAAAGTACCTTTGAGTACTGTGTCACATTCTTCTCACAGACACCTGTGTTTGTGACACTTAATATTTTGTCAGTTAGAATCCTTGTGACACGTTGACTCAATGTATTTATGTAACAGATAACCCATCCCCAATTTTTTTAAAATCTTCTTCATAAAAGTCCTTCTGCGTAAATTTGCCTTTTTATGAAGATAATTTATGCTTAAATCCTGCAATTGATCCTTATTCTCAAACCATAATTGTTTCAGTTAAGTACTTCTCAAACGCATGCATGCTTTGCTTGCTTTGGTTAAGCATAAAATTGCTCTTGGTATCAATTACAAGCTCATCTAGCATTATTTTTTATGCCAAATTGGACATCAGGTGCAATACTTCTGGGATGAGTTCTGCATTTATGGTCAGCTCCTATTAGCAGCTCAAAAGATGTGTGCATTGAAGAATATAGTGTTTGTTTTCCCTATTTCCTGAAAATATTGCTGGAGTATTTTCAGCTGCCAATAGTTAAAATGAGTAAAGCATGAATTATTCAAAAGGAAATCTTCAAACCAAGTCAGTGCCCAGTGGATTTAGCTATTTCATGCACGTCCATGTTGGTTGGTCACAGTTGTTTACCTAATACTTCATCTACATCTTCAGCTTCTGAATTCTTTCGTATAGAAACTGAAAAGTGTCCTTCCATTGGGTGCTCTTAATCTTTTGGTTTTAAAGCAGGCTCTCAGCACTGGAGAAAAGAAGACGGAAATCCAGGTGTTTATTCTTATTCATTTAAAGTGAAAGAGGAAAACATGTCCTCTCACTCCCATTCCCTCAAAAATATATACACATTTAAAATGCAGTGACCTTAATTGTTGAGTATTATCTTACTGTGGTTAAACCCGGCAGGCAGCTCAGCACCATACAGGCATGGGTTGAGTGAAAAACTATTTACTCAGAAAAGAAAAACGGAAACAAAACTGTGATAATAACAATAGATGTATACCCACAGTGCAATTACTCACCACCCACTAACCAATGCCCAGCCAACCCCCAAACAGCAGCTGCCCCCTGGCCAACTCCTCACAACTTTATGGCCTTCTACGTGATGTCACAAGGTATGGGATAACCCCCTGATTCTGCCCCCCATCATGGCAGTGGCCCTTTCCCAGCAAGCAGCCCAGCCCTAGGCATGAGCTCATTGCTCAATTACAACCACAGCATCGGTGTGCTGTTAGCACTATCTCAGCTGAAACCAGGACATATCTGTAGAGGTGCAAGTAATCTTTGCATGATGATTATTCTCATCAGCCTAAAGCATGAAAGCAATTGAGTGGGGAAAAAAAAAAAAAAAAGAATCCTCATGTTATGTAAAATGATTACTGCCTGTGAGCCATAATAAACACTGATGTTCTCACAGTGGTGATGTTAAGCAGCAGAACAAATGAGTGCAGCCTGCTGATTGTGCAATGTCTTCATCATTATCAATTGCTGCGACCCCAATAAGTGAATGATTTTATTATTGGGGTATCTAAACAGTCCCTTCCTAATGAAACAAAGAGGGATGCTGAGAATGTACCACAGTTGCTCCTGACACGAAGTGGCAGTGGCATCTACAGCCGTAGGTGCTCCCCCTTGTTGTGTTTCGCTTCTGCTTTGCAGGTGTGTAAAATGTACCCAGAGAAGAATGCAATGGCAATTTATATTCAAAGGCTGGAAATCGCTAGCAAAAGTGCAACTTCCTAAAAAACCTTTACTAGAGAAAGGGCAAGGGCGCAGGAGGGAAGGCTGGGTCTTAAGTACACATCAGCACCACCATAACTTCACAAAGATTGATTTGTGCAGTATGGGTTTCAACCAGATACATAGGTTTGATGGTATGGCTGCAAAATCCAGAAATTTAGAGGATGATACTTCTCTAAAATATCAGTGAGTCCATAACAAAAATGAGATTTTTCATGTATTCTGTCAGTCTTCCTTTCCGCAAAGTGAGTGAATTACCACAGTTTGCAACAAGACATCACCTTGCATCTGTGGTGATTCAGATCCTCATCTGTACTGAATAACAGGTGATGGAAGTCATTATCTGACGAAGGTAAATTTTCACAAGAAGCTGCAGTGTAACACTGAGATGTCTGTCCTTAGTTTAAACTGTGCTTCTGCCAGCCAGATCACGTATCTGAGTGCTGCAATATGCACAAATACCAAATAGCTTATGAACCATAATCCTGTTTCAAAAGGACGTTCAGCACACAGAAGCGGAAGACTTCCTGAAAGTCAAACAGATCTCAGATTTCAGTTTTCTCCTTCTGGTCAATGTGAGATCAACAACTAAGTGATGAACCCATCCTGGCAAGTAAAAGTCATGAAATCACGAAGTTTTTGATACAACTTTGAAAATCTTACTACTCTGTCTACTTTATGCATTTAAGTAGTACAGAATTGGAAGATAGAAAAGAAAGTGGCATTTCTTAGCTGTACCACAGATTCTCTGCCTCATTCTTTTATATCTGAAGGAAAGAAGTTTGAGTCAGGAGCTCTTTGCCTCCCTATATCTGTAAAATGCTCAGCACTTCCTGCTGCGTTTTACTTCCAAACCTATTATATTCCTGGTTGGCTTTGTAGAATAGTAGTATGCATATACAGTGGCGTTATCAGTCCAAAGTGGTACAACTTCTCTTTCTTACTCATACTGAGATATTCTTTCTAATTATTCTGTAATTGCTCTTTAATTATTCTAAGTCTGGCTGGGACAATAGTTCGCGATAGAACAGTACATTAAAAAGAGCACTGAGTATTCAAGAAATCATCCCTTCACTTGGTTTTTGTTTCTTCTTACCTTCTATTGCTGCAAGCATTGCAAAAGTGGAAGCAGTCTTGAGTAAGGATGGTCACCCTCATACTCCTCTCTCTACTTGTCCTCACCAGAAAAACTATCTGAAATATCACATTTTTGTTGAACAGCTTATTTGACTGGAGGTAAAAATGAAAAAAAAGAAAGAAAGAAAAAAAAAGAAAAAAAGAGACTCAGTGCTTTACATTCTCATTCTTCATAGTGAAGTTCTTCCTCCAAATACATATGCATCCATGAGCACCTCACTTAGCAAAGCAACTGAGGACTAAAAACAGAAAAATAATTGAAAACAGTCAGGTTTTTCACAAGGGTAGCTTCAGCTTCACCTTTAGTATTTTCTGCTTTCTTGTATGCACTTTTGCATGTGTTTTCTGACTGGCTCTGGAGATCTTCTTGTTAAAGGGTAAGAAACCCGTTTTAGTCTTAGTCCTATTTATATACACTGAGTACTGTGTTTCAGGCTCTGCCCCAAACAGATCCAGAGATGCTTTGTTATGTCAGTCTCTTCACTCCAAAGAGATTTTCTTCCTAGGATGTGATTCAGCATCTTTGTCTTCTCCTTCTACTCTGCAGTGTTAAGACCATTGGTGACCTGCTGCCATCTGTTTTGCATGTGATAACATTTCTTCGACAGATGTCATGCAGATAAAATTTGCAAGACACTTTGTAAATATTTACAATTAAAAATAATAATTGTGTATTATTGTTATAAATGTTTTATTTTGGAAAGTTCAGATGATGAAAAAGATTGTGCTATTTCAATTTTGTTCCAATTGATCGAAGAATCTAAGCCAATCTTGTAGTTTTCATTTTGCTGTTCATCCTCTTTTTTTCTTGCATTCTAGCTAGTCTGCATCTACTGAAGTTGGCTCTTTCTGTCTGCATGAAAAAAAAATTGTATTCAAACAAAATCAATTGTTAGAAATCAGCAACAGTTCTTCCTACAACAACCTGATCTAGTGCTTGATCTAGTGGTTGGCAACCCTGTCTGTGGCAGGGGGTTGGAACATGGTGATCCTTAAGGTCTCTTCCAACTCAAGCCATTCTGTGATTCTGTAAAATCAGTGTAACAAAACTGACCATCTGAAAATGTGTCCCTGTTTTCCACACTCGAGTAGAATTTAAAAATCTAGGAATTTCTTATCACATTTTTTCTTTTTTAATCATGTTTCAGCTTTTCTTGGAAAACTACTCTTCCAGGCACTGGAATCAGACACTCATAAGCTTTTAGCTGAGTACAGCAGTTAACAGAGGCTCACACTTGTAGCCATTTGTTATGTTCATGAAGCCCTAATAGGCATTAGTGTAATGTAGGTTTATTTTCTTTTTAAGAAGGATAAACAAGTTATCAAATATGAATCAAAGGGTGTGTTTCATCTTCTCCTCCCCTACCCTCATCTCCTGTTTTGAAACTGTATTTTTTCAAAATTGCTGTTTAAGGGGTGCCCCAATTTCTTCCTCTCATTCATCTAGTGTAGTCTGATACTCATGCTTGAAGTGAATTCCTTATTTAATGTGCTTGTTGATTTGCTCACAAATATGGAGCATGTATTTGCATGAATTTTTCAGGGAACCTTGCAATCTAAATCTCTTACCAGCAGAATTTAGAGTACTGGGATATGGGTAGAACCTGTCCATCCCATTGTTGCCGTGCTGTGACGCAGAAATGCCTGTGCCTGCCAATTGAGCAGTTCTACCTGCTGTTTCACCTGATCTTGTACAGCAGTTACAGGACCCTCCAGCTTTCTGCTTACATGACACAGGTGCCTCAGATGTCACAACCAACATACTTTGTGTTGGACCTACTGCAAGTGTAATACATCTGAGATGGTTATGCTGTGGTTTCAAATATGTATGCTGAGGACAAAGGCTTCTTTCTTTTCCTGTAACACGTTAGGAACATTCCGGGCCCTATTTTATCAAGGCTAAGTACTCATAAATAATGATAATTTATTTAAATAAAATAAATCAGCTCCCTCAGTTAAGCTCATTTTGCTGTTTCTCCTTTCCTCCTCATGATTCCATGCTCATCATGCATTCTTTTCAGTCAGTGGATGTTCACCAGGCTGTGCCATTACAGGTTCCACATGAGCAGTCTCTTTCCGTGTGTGCAGCACCAGAAGATTGTTTCAGATGTGCCTTACTTGCTGCATCATAAACAAGATAGACATGGTTGTGCGTCTCTTTCAGGAAAAGAAGAGAACCTGAGGGGATGGCACTGAGCTGTGTCAGTCAGGAGAGTCAGAGGGGTTAAGGAAAGGCTCTGCCTCAGAGGGTGATGGGCATGGAGGAGCTCCCCAGGGCAGTGGCACAGCCCCAAGTGTCGGAGGCCAACAAGCATCTGGACAGTGCTCTGAGATACAGTTTTGCATTTTGGGTGTTCCTGTGTGGAGCCAGGGGTCGGACTTGATGGTCCTTGTGGGTCCCTTCCAACCCAGGATGTTCTGTGATTCTGTGAAAAAGAAATTTGTTATGCTTGAGCAAGGACAGGCTCCCAGAAAATGTCTTTTACATGCCTACTTAGCTGAAAAACTGTTAATAGTACCCTGTAGTGTGTGTGAAATAGGAGTGACTTTGAAAACTACCACTGAGCATTTTGACTAACAGCTGCATGCAAAGAAACTCATGACAGAAAGAAGGAGATTCAAAGAGTGTGTTTGTGCCTCAGGTGGCATCTGGGCCCAATCTTTGTGTCAGACCCCAGGGGAGGGAGGCTGGCCATTAGCTGTGCTGTGTTGGAGGTGGACATCATATGGAGCTTTTTGTAATCTGAAAAGAAAGATGCCTCAAAACAACATGCAAAGCTTGAGTCAGTACTGTGGAAAAAACTCTTGCTTGCTTGCTTCTTTATTTTGCTTTCTTGAAACTGTCTGCAAAAATGTCTGAGAAGCAAGTAGTGAGTTTGCTTGCAAACCAGCTCTAGCCCAGACACTGGGTACAGATACAGCCACAGCTTATAGAAAAGATCTTTGTACACAGAATCACAGAATCACAAAATGGCCTGGATTGGAAAGGATCTCAAGGATCATGGATCTCCAACCCCCCTGCCAAAGGCAGGGCCACCAACCTCCCCATTTAATGCTAGACGTGGCTGCCCAGGGCCCCATCCAACGTGGCCTTGAACACCTCCAGGGATGGGGCATCCACAACCTCTCTGGGCAGCCTGTGCCAGCATCTCACCACTCATAGTAAAGTACTTCCCCCTGACATCCAACCTAAATCTTCCCTCCCTCAACTTAAAACCATTTACCCTTGTTCTGCTGTTATCAACCCTTTCAAAGAGTTGATTCCCCTCCTGTTTGTAGGCTCACTTTAGATACTGAAAGGCTGCAATCAGGTCACCCCACTGCCTTCTCTTCCTCTGACTGAACATGCACCACATCACAGTCGGTTGGTGAACTTTTAGTGCTGTCCTTTCATAAAGAACTGGCAAAATCCACTTCTTCTCTTTATGTCCCAAGCATCACAAGACAATATTACAGATGGATAAGCATCTTTTCCATAACAGAGGTGCTGCCAGCATGGATGAATAAGTATTTATGGAGTCTCTTCTTCTTCAGATAGGTTTCTCAGGGTTTGCAAATAGCTTGCATAGCATGTCTTCAGGAGCGTGGGATGTTAGAGGGAGTACCTGTGAGTAAAAGGGAGCAGATTAGAAATACGCATATGATTGCAAGGGAGAATTTACTGCTGGTCATTGCTCTGCAAGAACTGGAAGACAAGAGGTTGCTTGTTACCTGCAGTCAGCAGCAGGCAAGGCACTGAGTTACAACTGATGGCTAAGCTACAAACACAGAATATGGTCCACGAACCAGGATATAAAGAGGGTTGCTATGTTCCTTTAGCCAAAGTCCATTAAAATTAATGTGGATCTCAAATAAAATCAAAATATTGAATCTTGTGTACAGTTTATGACTGAAATTATGCCTTCCAATAATTACCCATACCAGAGCTCTAAAGTGTCTGTTCTACAGTTGTTCCTACCTCTTTACTGTTGATAAGAAATACTATTAATGTGCGAGAGCGTGAATGAACCAATACTGAAAATTATTCAACCCTCTAGAGCAAATCATGGAATCATAGAATGGTTTGGGTTGGAACAGGCCTTTAACAACATCTAGTTCCAACTATGCTTGATGTTAAAAGCAGGAGGGAAAAATATTTGTCTTTCACCTGTCAAGAATTTGAATGAATCAAAGAGCAGCAGAGAGAAAGAAGACCAACACTGAACAGACAGCATAATGTACAACCTGAGCATTTTCATGCAACTGCTTTGTATTAAATTAGGGAATTGGGTGGGAAATGGCTGTATTAGCCAAAATGACTGATGTTTCTCAGGGTAAGAAAACACTTTTTTGCCAGGCATCCAAGTTTCAGCTTTGCTAAAACAGTTCCTTTTTGTTTTTTTTGTTTGTTTTTTTAATGGCTCTCACAAAGCGTGAAACAGGAAACGAAATTCCAGTGGGACCTCCTAGAGCTGCATTCCAAATTACCATTAAAATTCCTAATTGGTAGAAAACCCCTGGCTTTGTAGAGTAAAGAAGCAGGCTGCTTTGTGCTGATGAAATCCCTCCAGAATTCTGAAGGGCACCACCTCATTTTTTTTTGAATACATATTATGTCCTCCTACTTATTCAATTAGTGATTCATGGAAATTATACCTACTAAACACAAAAACATCCATGGATCTGATTGCTGACATGAATATATTGGTTACAAAGATAGGGATAGTAGCTGTAAATTGAATGACTCTTATTGCTTGAAGGTAAAACATGGTAATAGGGTGACATTTTCTTTGGACTTCTGGATCCCTGCAAGGTAATATCATTTATTTTAGAAAACAGAACACGCTGATTTAGTATATTTTGCTGTGATAGTAGATAGCAGAGAAGCTTTTTTCCTATCTAGTGTAGACAGCATAGTTCTATAGGATGCAGTGCATCTCCATTATTTTACATAAGCTGGGAATATTGTTCCTTGAATTTGTGTCAGTGCAGGCAGATATCTCCACTCATAGAATCATAGAATCATAGAATGGTTTGGGTTGGAAAGGACCTTTAAGATCATTTAGTTCCAACCCCCTGCTATAGGCAGGGACACCTCCCTCTAGACCAGGTTGCTCACAGCCCCATCCAGCCTGGCCTTGAATGCTTCCAGGGAGGGGGCATCCACAGCCTCTCTGGGCAACCTGTTTCACTGTCTCACCACTCTCACAGTAAAGAATTTCTTCTTAATATCTAGTCTAAATTTTGCACTCTGTCATCTGCAGCCTATGCTCTGAGCAGAATAGCAGCAGCAGCTCTTGTTTGCAGACTGGCACAAAAGGCATGGGAGAGAATGAGTGAAGGGAGGGGAAGCAAGCATTGAAGTATTGTTACAGTAAGGTTTTGTCAGGCACAGTAAAAATTGATGGAGGGTAAGTGAGACTATAACATAAAGCTTGAGTAGGCAGCATCATGCATTGAATGTAAAAGACAACTGCATGACAGGGAACCATGGCTGACACCCCCTTTTTCCATCTCCTCTTTGAGTGTGTGTGTTGGTGCTAGCAGCACTACTCCAGCTCCCCATCTTGACTGGATAACTGCATCTGGGATTTCAAACACAGCTCACTCCTGATTTGTCATTTCTGGGACTTGATTTCATCACTGAAGTGGAGATTCACAGAGAGTGCTGTGTTTTTACTATCTCACTGACTGGGTAATTTCAGCTCTGTCATTTTCTCTGATCTAAAGATGGCATGGGACAGATTCTGCTAGCACCGAGAAAAACTGGTTTTGTGCTGTCCTACAGTTAGACTCAAGACACTTACCCAACCTGAAAAAGCTCAATTTTGCAAAGCTCCAGACAAGCGTTTGTGTGAGTTTTGGAACAGATGAGAGCCTCCTGATGAATTAGGCATTTCTTTATATAGCACATAACACCTTCTGTGGGCTTAATTTTATGAACCCAACTGAAATAATGAAAGTGATACAGAAGGAGATTTGTATTAAGTGTCACAGCAATAAATCTAAGCCTATCACGTGTGACAGCTGAGCAGAGGGTGGATGCTGGGATACCTGCTTTCCATGATCATACACCCCCACATGTGCCTGTAGCTTTCAGTTCTGCTGACCTTGCTTGTAAGGAAATGCTGCCGCAACTGCAGATTTTCTGGCAGTACATATCAAGAGCAAGTCTTTAGCTAGATTGTACTAACTCATTAACTTCAATCAAAGGTGTAATCATTTTTTCTGAACTAAGCATATTATTCCTTCAGGAAAGGAAGGTGGCTAGAGTAAAGTCCTGTAGTTCTTTATGATGGCTGTAAATGCAAACTGGTAGATATGGACTCTGCATGTCTTGACTTACCCCATTCAGAAGGACACTTAGTCCATCTGTAACACCTGTTAGCTACAGTTGACTGCCAGTGCCTAAATTTTGATTATATTTAACGTTTTTACTCAAGAGGGGGGTGTGACATTATCGCAGGACAACTTTTTAGAGCTTCCCTGTCTCTGAAGTTACCTGTGGGAAAACAGTTTTTAGCTGCGGGTTTGGGATGTCCTGTTTTATTTTGGGGTTAGTTTAGGCAGGGGTTTCCTGGTTTATTTTTCCCTCCTTCATTTGGTGGAGGTGACTGGTGTTTGTAATTGGACTTGGGCATTTTTATTCTGAAGAGAATGGAGATTAAGTGTGGCGATATCTTGTGTATGCTCCATGGTGAAGTCTCTCTGGAGGAATTACAGAGAATTAAATGCAAGGAAACGAAACATTTTAAACAGTAGGAAAATGAGTATGCACTGATGTCGTCACTTCAATGTCTCTGATTGTAATTATGCATTTACTAGAATTATAGAACCATAGCATCACCAAGGTAGGAAAAGACCTCCAAGAACATCCGACAGTGTTCCTTGAACACCTCCAGGGATGCTAACTCCACCACCTCCCTGGTCAGCCCATTCCAGCACCTGACCGCTCTTTCAGAGAGGAATTTTTTTCCTAATATCCAACCTAAACCTCCCCTGCCTTGCGGCAACACTTCATGTCTTAAATCTTATCTTGAAAATCTTTCTGAGTTGAGGACTTTTCTGTTTGACATAGTTTTGATATAATCCAAATCTCCAGAGGCAATTCTATAAGCTTCCTAGCTTGCTGTTGTTTTTGAAGTATGAGCTTTATAAAATATTTCATTGTGAATATACTGTATCAGTACTTTTCTTCATCCACATAGATTTTTTTTGTATTTTTTTTCTATGTTCATTCTTTTTATTAACTTGTTCCATGTGCTCAGAGTGTTTTTGTTCCAAAAAGTCTGAAGTTTGACTCTACTTTCAGAAAGCTCAGAGGACTTTTGTTATTATAGCTCATGAAAATGTGACAGTGCATTCCCTTCTTTATGGATGTGCTTTAATTTGCATTCAGGCTCCTTATTACATTAGATAAATATGTTCAAGCTATCTAACTTCTCATGTGTTTGCTCCTCAGAAGTAACTACTCTGATAGCACTGGGAGTGAATGGCGCTATCTTTCTGTTTGATAGACCAAGACCTTCCCTCTTTTCATTCCAATGATTGCTTATAACAGAAACAGGCTTCTCAGTGAGACTTGGAAACCAACAAGCTTTCACCAAGAGTTGGGTCCAATGTGTCAGTTCTAGTGGTTTTAGTGGAAGCTGTGTGATGAGGAGGTATAGTGTGTGGTTGAATGTTGTGTCTGTAGATGATAAGCCCCTTCTGTGCATTTCTTTCTCACTGCTCACCCTTGCCCACTCTGACTCTGACCTGTTCATGGCCAACATGATGAGAAACAATGAGAAGTATTTTCAGTATATGTTCAGATGAGAAACAAACAATAAATATTGCATTGCTTACTTTTCCCATAAGAATGCTTCTGGCTGCAGTGCCGCTTTCACACTCTCGCAAGATCAAAGACATAAAGATAAGAAACATCTGACTACATGCAGTTCTTGCTAATAAAAAAGGCCTTACAGCATTATGTGTAGCAAAAGCAAAAGTAGCACTGGATTTTTTCTTACTGCCCAAACAAAATAACAGACTTCCGGGCTTCCCTTTGCCTGAGCAGGCAGCACTGCACCATTGGCATGTGCGTGGTTGTTGGTGCTGTGAGGCTCTTACTGCGCCCATACTGCAGTAACGGTGCTGAGCAGAGAGAAGGCGGCTGTGGCCAGGTGTGTCCCCAAATCCCCTCCTGAGCTGTAAAACCTTCCTAAACAAGCCAGTGGCCTTGCTTCATCTCTTTCTTCCTCTAAACTTGAAAGTTTAATGAAAAGGATTAACATATTCCTCCTGCTGTCTAAATTACGGATTTTGCCTCAAAAACTGCCATTAAGAGATAGTTTTCTTCCTATCTTTGTTTAATTTAGCTATTGTATGCATGGGCTACTATTGAGTTGTATACAGTAGGAATAGTTTCCCCAGCAGAGTAATAACTTAAGCGTTTAGCCTGGGAAAATGCACTATTTTGCATCTTTCATCTCTTCTGCCTGTTTTTCTTTTAAGAAAAACAGAGAATCTTGTTGCTTTTTTTCCCCCCAGTCCCTCTACTTTTTTTGTTATAGTTTCTCCCATGTCACTATGACTTTGCTTTTATCTTTTTCCCCCCTCACGGTTGCTTTCCTTTTTCTTCTCTTTGCTATTTTGTTCTCCTGTTGCTTAGCATACAGCTTCATTCTTAGGTTGCCTCCTGCAGGCAGTGACCTGTCCTTTGCTGGAGCTTGATCCCTTCCCACAGCTCTGCTCCATTCAGGGCTATGGAAATCTGCCTGATCTTTGAAACACAGCACCTTGAGAGGCTGTCAATCATGCCTTGCTGTGTGCCTGTTGACAGGAGCAGCAAAGAAAAACTAAAAAGAATAAATAAATAAAGAAGAAAAAAAAATAATGCTGGGAACTATGCTTCTGAGCCTGATGGTTGTTAAACTAATTGCTCTACATTGGTCTAACAGTTTTCTTTGCAATGTTAAAGTTGACTCCCAGAGGGACTACTTGTTGGTCTGTTGATTTCTGGATGCATGATACATTGGTAGCTGTGAGGCTTTGTGCTATCCTTTGTGCTCATCCATGTGTTGAGACTTTATCCTATTCTTCATCACATGATATTATTCTTTTTAAATGCTGTGTCTTGAATTTTAATTGCATTTGATAGTACAGTTAAATGGTTCTTCCTAAATGTCTCAGTATTACTGATGAAGGAATGTCAACAATGAAATGAGATGGCAACTCGGGCAGGATGGGAGGCTGCCTAGCTTGTTTGGTACAACCATTATACATTGGACACAGGTATAAACAGTGGACAGACTCACAGCAGCATACTGTGTTACAAATATCCATTAGGATCAGCAGTTTTAACTGGCCATGTGTTAACCACTGTTAACTGGAGTGAGTAATGCAGTTTTGCATAATATTAATTTTAAGTCCATCCAAAAGAGGATAAGGAATTAACGGAGGGAGGAGTACTGTAAGAGTGAAGAAGATTTGTAGCATGTGGGCTTTTCAAGAATATTATTGAAAAGAATTTATAGTAGTTCTGAGGTAATGGTTAAAATTGTTAAATTTATGATGACAAAAGTTTGCTTTCATCAAGATTTGTCAGTAGAATCCCTCTCTGCATTCACAGAAAGAAGATAATGACTGTGGGTGAGTAATGCATCCTCTCTGTGTCCTTGTTTTAGCAACTTAAAGAATTCAAGGTCACGATGAGCTTAAAAGAGTGTGTTCCCCATTCTTCCTTTCTTTTCTCTGACAGGGGTTGAAAAATTTCTCAAGTAATAGTGATTTCTTAAATATTTCAATATTCCTCTTTTGCCTGAGAACTGTGTACTGCAAAAAGTCAGTACTGAAAATCTTAAGGCGTTAACCACTTACTTATTTCCAATGTGTTTCACTCTTGTGCGTGCATCATAGATCAAGATCAAGAGGGCAACAAAAAGCACCAAATAAAAATCTATTGTTATTTACTTTTATAGCCATGGCACTAAACTGTTCTGCTTTGCTGATTTTAAGGGTTGTAATGTCTCAAGAAGAGCCTGTTGTTGAATCTTGACAAATTCAAATGGTATTGCACAGAACGAAGAGTAAAAATACAGGACTTTGCTAGTACAAATTTAAAGGCTTTTCCATTGGATGAAGTGAGGTATATAAGTAAGAATTATCACTTGTAAGGGAAAATGAACTGAATATCTTCCCAGGCCTGATATTAAAGACCAGACCTTGCAGCCAAATGACAATATACATGTGAAACTGTGTCCTTGTCACGTGTATTTTGAAATGCCCTGCAGGGAGAAAACTTGAAGCAAAACTTCCAATTGTTGATATCTTTTGTTTCTCTGTGGGAGCGACAGTTCTGTTGTGTCATATTGCAATGCCTTTCTGTGTCTTCATCTTTCTGGCACAGCTATTTCTATCACAATGTACTGTGATTTATTATTCTTATAAAATAAGCTGTCGCTTTTCACCAAGGTAGAGATAATGATGCATCACAGAGGGAAGCAGTCCAAGTTGTAGAAATCCCAGCTCAGAGAAGCAGGATATAGGAAGATTCCAATTCCAATGAGGCAGTGCTTAGACATTTTGGGCATCAGTCAAAATGCCACAGAATTTGGAGTTGTTTTTACTTCTTTTTTTCCTTTTTTTTTTTTTGTTTTGTTTTGTTTTGTTTTGTTTTGTATTTCAGAAAGGAAAGAAGTAGTTCTTTCCTAGGGCAAAAATAGACCCAATGCAATCTGAGAATAAAATACTTGTTTTTGTGAAGCTCTAGTTTATAAAAAGCAATCTAGAGAGAAGCAACTGCTATTGCAATATTGTCAGAAAAATAATCATTATTTTTCTTACTGTACTAGAACAGTAGTCCTATCAAATGGCAGGGGTGGCATTGTGGCATTCCTGTTCTGTGGAAGTAGACTGGAGCACTGGCTGAGCTCTGCTCCCAGTAATGCCAGAAATAAAAATATAGTTTGTCTGAAAGTGAAAACAGGGTCTTTGAAAGTTACATGGTTCATGATTTTTACAGCTTCTTTTCAGGTTCCTTGGTATATTCATCTTAGCAGGCAGTACTAAAAGTACCGCATCTCTGCCCTTTTCAATAAATGTTGCATTATTCAGCTTGTTGCACCAGTGTGATGGAAACCACAGAAAACTTCCCAGCTTTTGATTGAGGACTGTGTGGTCTCAGAAAGCCTGCAGTCTCAAGAAGCATTTGCCAAGGACATATCTGGTTTATTTAATGAGCAGGAAGCAGTGCAGTTGACTAGCACTGACCTTGCCTGCAGGTACCGCATCCCTGAATGACTGCAGGGGAAAAGTGATGGACGGGGGGCTGAAGTGATGCACAGCTGGGCAGGTGATGCTGTGAAGTGCAGTTGTCTGATTTGGTAGCACCGTATTTTCTTTGGGCAGGTTTATGAAGCTGCAGGAGCACGCCGCTGCCGCAGGTTAGCAGGGACACCTAGTGGCTCTCCTAAATTAAACGAGGATTGCTTCTGCCCTTCGTTAAAAACTCGGTAGGATTTCTGAGGAACAGCTATCTCTCAATGGCTGTTTCGGTGTTACATCTCAAAGCTTTTTGCAGCATTGCCTTACCTCGGTTCTATGAAGCAGGAAAAATACCATGTGTTTTAAGTACTGTGATTGATTTTCAGGAGAAGAAAGACTGCAGTTGACTGTTTTGACTGCTTGCATGACTACAGTCAGGATTTGCAGGAACAAACAAACAGGAGGTCACTTGAGGTCATGAATTCCACAAGTCAACTTAGTTATTTCATCAAAATTAAAGAAAGGCAATCTGTCTGTAATTCTCATTGTTTACTGTTACCCATCTTAAATGCAATGCAAATCGTGAATTTCTTTTGTCACATAGAAATTGTGCATGATCTCACTTTTCTGTCTTCTGGGACTGAAGAATTTCCACAAAATCAATAATGCTTATGAGTCTGAGACACTTAAATGTCTCCTGAGAAATCTGTACATATAAAATGCCCTTCCTGTCAAGCCACAAACCCAGCTTGTGGGTGAAATTTAGACTGGTGCACAACCACTTGTACAAGGTCACCTTGCCCTACAGAAGATGAAAGCAGCACAGTACAGATTGGGCAGGGATCCGTCCAGTCCAATGCTATCTCATTTGGTAGCAGCACCTAAACATGTCCTAGGGATAAATGTCAGTAAGCTGGAGCCTACCAGGCTCCTGAATGTGGCCTAAAGAAACTGGGACAAGTGAAGTTGTCAGGAGGTTAGCACAGTTCTCCAGTTTGAGTTGTGCAAGGGAATGCTCCACATGTGGTGTTACCCAGCCTCCTTCAGCAAAGCTCCTCAAGACCAAACCCAAGGTGAAAAAACAAGATTGGGAGCACAGACCCATTGGTGGCAATTTTGGGATCCAGCTGCAGGGCACCTTTGGTCCTCAGCTTTAAAGTGAAAGGTGTGCCATAAGAGAGTCTCATTCATTGGCTTTTAAACCAAAAAGGAAATGAAGTGTCTGATCCCATTTGGTTGGATCAGGACTTGGTTAAGTCCTGCCCAGACCCTATGGCAAAATTTCCAACCATGTCTTTCTCATTAGGTAGTACAGATGATTTGGGTTTTGCTTCTGTCTATCCATACTGAATGTGATTTACGCACTGCTAGGGAAGTCTGAGGCCATTATTTTCTTGCAAAAAAGATCTTTTCTCAAAACAGAAGTCAAGTCTGTGGAAGTTATCTTCCCATTATTTCACTGGTAAAAAAACAATGATTGCGCAGACTGTAGTTGGTGGCAAATTGATGCCACTGATGACATCAGTTCTGATTTAACCCTGTCAATTGCTGACCTTCTAGGCTGTATTCTCAGCTCCATTGAACTGTATGTAGAGTGACGAAAGGCTCCACGTGTCATCAGTGAACTAAAGACTGAGGATGCAGAAGCTCTGGTCCGCAGGAGCAGCCAAAGTGCTGGTGTTGTACCTCTGATAGGGGACCTGAGAACTATGCTTGGGAATGAAAGAAGTTCTGTGCTCTCATTTTTTGCTCTACTTACCCCCAGAGCAGGGTTTTTTTCAAACTACAATGAACACATTTCTTTCCTTATGTATCATGCAGCTAGCAGCGTTTTGTTCCCTTCTTCATTAATATTTTAAATACTAACAAGGTTCATTATGTTACCCCACCACTACTGTTCATGAAATTCTGGATTTTCATGTTTGAGTTTTACTTTAGGGTATTGTGTATTTATTAAGATTATGAAAAGTTACTATTGTCGAGTTTTAGAAAAAGGAATGTATTCAATTCTTCTTGGCAGCATCTCTCTTTCTTATGCAGCCATTACTTATGCCTCCATTACTGACGCCATTTTTTGCTGAAGTTATTATTGCCAGTGCGGTTTAATTCTGGCATTGTGCCTCTGTTTTAGATACCAATTCCAAATAATGAATGGCTTCTCTGTGTTAAGAATTTTATTTGCTAGACTTGAATTGGAGGAAGCAGTCCAACATCGTAGATGTTTTGAGATTTCTTTATTCTACTCAGCCTGAAGGGCTCAATGACTTGCTTGCTTTTCTCTCTTTTTTTCATTTCCTTTCAAAGTATTCAGTCTCACCAGAGGTGTAAAGGGATTTTGAATTCACGTGGGAAGCAGGCAGAGTGTATGTATCAAAATACTTACTCATCGATGTCTAGGTAAGTTAAAGATACTTCAAGCAGTATAGCAGCTGTTTAGAGGAATAGGATCTAAATCAGAGCTGAGAATGATGTCTTCAGCACCGTATAATTCCATGCATAGAGAAGTGTGTATTTCCAGAGGATTTGTCATGTGACTGAATTATCCAAATATATTGAAGATTTTCATGCATCAGTTCTGGGATTTATAATCCTCATTTTCACGTAAGGTAGCAGGTATTCCTGTTAGCATATTAACAGGATGTTTTGAGTGAAATGTGATAGAAGGAAAGGTTTATAAATTATGTGCCAGTATTATCCAGCAGGGAATGAAGCGCTGAAAAAGCCAATGAAATGAAAGAGCAAAGTGCTGACCTCTAATGCTTTCTTAATTAAAAATTTTCTCAGTTAAAGTCCTTGTAGTTCCAGGAGCTGATTGATGCTTCCCACTTCATACCGTGTGAGTGTAACTTCAAATTTGAAACAGGAAAGTGAAGCTTTCACTGCAAAAGCTGCTAATCACACAGAAACAGAAAAAATATCACCTTGTCATATTAAGGTGGTAGCATGCAAGATCGGCTTTTTGGTTCTTTGTTACAGATGCTTAGTCAATTTTATTGATCATACTTCAGACTAGCAAGTGCAGCACATCCTCTACCTGTCTAAGAGTAGTTCCTGAATACATGCTAAGTGCTCTGCCTGAACAAAGAGTTAGCACCAGATGGCATGGCAGGACACTGCCTAAAACCTTTACGCACCAAAGCTGCAAAGATTTAACTTTTCTGTGAAGAAGGGCGTATCTGAAACTGCTTCAGCAAGTTCAGACAAACACATGAACTGCTCCTTAGCACTGGAAATCTTTTTCAGACTGTGGCATGTACAGTTTTGTCCTTTGGTGCTTAGATCATCATGCTTATTTAAGCTTTTAACTAGCTTACTAGGTTCTGATACCCTGTGCATTTGGAATGGATTACAGATCACTTACAGATTTATTTTGTATTTAAGGGGATTCACTGTGGGATTTTTTCATTTTTTTTCCTTCTCCTTCAGTTTCTAGACTCACTGAATAAGTTTCAATTACTTGTGTTCCAGGATTTTTATAAGGCTTAGAATTTATTCAGGCACAATACATTTCACATTTATATTACCAGCAATATTTACCAGCAATAAAATACTTTTGGATCTCCTTTTGAGAGATGACAGAGGCAATGTTTCCTGACCAGATGCTGTTGTGTACGTGCAGCTGTGCCATGCTGGGCTTGCTCCTGAAATGGCATCATCAGGTCTTTTGACTATATTGTGAATGTTAGAGGCCATTCAGTCAGCTCAAGTCTGAGCGCTCCTGAAATGTAACTGAACACGACAACTTTGCTGTCTAGACTCATTTGCTCAGATGGTATTGTGGTTTCTCTCCATAGCTAAATAAAACATAAGCGTTGTTAGGAAGTTAATAATACAGGGAGAGTCACTGAAAGGGAGGGAGTGCACTGATGTGATTGAAGTGGTGATTCAGAGAAGCAGACAGATTCGGGGAGGATGCACCAGACGACAAAAGCTCTCGACCAGAAGGTCCTCCCACCAGCACCACCAGATTGTGAGAAGGGGTGCAGAGGACACACATGCTATCCAGGCAGTGGGAAGTGGAAAAGACTGGTACACTTAAACTACTCTCCACTCACCTCCCCTGTGCTTTTTAAGGATATGAAGCCTTTCCAAGTTGCAGTCATTAGCCAAATTGCTGTTTGGAACTATTTGGGGGAATTTCAGGTCTGTGCTAAGATTATCATTCCTCTCTCCTTTTCGCCTTCATCCTACTTCATGTGGAGTCAGTGATTCATTCTCTGTTCTTCCCTCCATATGGCAGGATGTATTAGGAAACAGGGAGAAATGTTCAGCATATTCTTTCAATCTCAGTGGAAAAAACAGCACTTGCAGCTTATTTTCCCCTCTTCATATCTGCGCATAAACCAGAAGGTTTTCTGCCTTCCATGACAAGGGCTGGTCTCCGACTCCTGACGGTACACTTATTTGAGTGATAAGCAGATAGCGGCACTCTTTGCAACCACCAAAAATCCTCTCTTGTGTTGTTGATACAATGTAGAATTCAGTAAAATGTTGATCAAATTCCAAGTTGCATTCACTTAACATCTGCTTGGTGCTAACTTCATCCTATAAACTCTAGTTCATGAGATCTTCACAGTCAGTGGTTGCACATCGGTATTTGGATGTAGTTACCATCCAGAAAATGAGAGAAATTAGTTAGTCTGAGCATTTCTTAAAGGAAAACACAACAAAGGATGTAGAATATCAATAAAAATCAGCTTAGCCAAAGTTAGAGCTGAGCTAGAAAGGAAAGGACCTCCCTCTCTATTGACTGCAAAAATATACCAAGCCACAGAACCAATGAAAATTTACCAACATAATTTCCTTTCACTAAAACAGCAAGGAAGATATTGACAAACTGTCTTAATTGCCTTGTGGTTCAGCTTCTCAGGCATTAGACTTCCTCACTGTGAATGGAGCAGGCAGCCGAGTAACTCTTGTTTAAAACGTGCTTTTGCTAAAAATAATATGGAGATATGCCAGTATGCAAAAAGGCTATGCTCACATATGTGTGGATAGATAATGCACTTTCTTCAGCAATCGCTTTTCAAGAATTTGAGTCAGAACTTCACAGTAGAAACAACATTACCATTGCCGGTCCTCACGTATAGGCAGTGTTTTCATAGCACCATGGTGCCACGTAACTGAAAATCCCGATCTCGCGGGATCTTACGGACCTTCTTGCTCTACCTGATCTTGCACAGAACACCTTTGAAACGAGGGCCCCAGAATCACATAGGCTCCATGAGTTTGTGTGCTGCGTTTCAAAGCCCCTGTGGGGTGTGAAGCAGTCTGCTACAAAGGTTCAGCTGCCCAGCTGTCCTCTGATCAGTCACCAAAGTCGCTTCCATTTGATACGCGCTCACAAATCAAGGTTATTTCATGTCTGTGTGGCTTTCAGGTAGAGGACTAGACTTCTGTCACTCTCAGCATGGTGCTGTCTGACAATAAGTACCTGCTCATGTGCTCTCCTGGGGTGAAACTGGAGCTGAAAGAGGTCAAAATCCCTGTTCATGGCTTTGATCCAGAGGAACATGTCCTAATTCACATACGAATTTCATAGAAGATACAGAAGGAAACATGGAAGACAGCAGTCTGCTGCTTGCTCATCTGTACTACTTAAAGGCTTCATGCTGGCATATAGTCTTTATTGTAATTCTTAATTCCCTGTAGGCCATGCAACCTGCGTATTGAAATTAAATCACCTCCCATGAATAAAAGTTTCTTTATTTACTTTCCTTTCATTTTATTTTTAATTAAACTTTGCACAGAGTGGCTAACTTCCTTCTGCTTCCGCTTCTTGGTTTTAAACATTAGTTTTCTGATGTCTTTTGTTGGAGCACTCACTTCATCAAGACCTGAAAGCAGAATGCAGAATAAGGCATTCTGAATCACTGATTCAAAAAATAGATATAATGCTCATTATTAACTCTGTGTTCTTCTCTGACAGACATTGGCAGATAACTGAAGAATGCATTTTGCGTTACCCAAGTGATTGTCAGAGCTCCCAAACACTGAAAATGAAGCTTGGGTAGCAAAGAGAGCTGAGATTTAGTGTCTTTCTCATCTATCAGTTGTCTACTGAAGAGGCTTTTATTTTATATGAGAACAGATAGCACAGTAATTCTTTGCTGTTTACTCTCTGCCATGTATGCCATTACCAATTACCAGCTCATCCCAGACTGCTAGCAGCAGCCATTTAGACTTCAGCTATCAGACCCTCCCTGCAAATCACAAATTTAGCATGAAGTAATCCTACAGTTTTACAAAAATAATGTTGCAGTCTTTTCCTCATCTTTCAGAATTTGCATGATCATTATACTAAGTGCATTCGTGCTCTTAGGGAAGTTCACTGTTTTTTTTCTTTTTTTCTGTCTCTGAACTGATTGCAGATGGAACAGAAAGCACTTTCAGAAAGAATTTGGTTTAAATGGGCCGCTAAAATAAAGATTTTCTATCAAGAAGTGAAAAATAAGTAAAAACCCCAGCCAGTTCTGGGAAGGTGAGAAAGAATGACCTACTGAGCAAAGAGTTGCCCACAACTTGACTAATTTCTTGTATCTGAGTCATTCTGTCAAATTCAGTAGCTTATATTCTTTTAAGTACTATGTGATATTTCTGTCTTTGAAAGCACAGAAACCTGTGTGAATTAAAGGACTTTTTATTTTAACTCAGGTTATATAATAAAGAACAAAGGAAAATTCAGTGTTCTGATCTAAGCTACTCACCGCTGGTAATATTAGGGGGGAAAATATATTTATTTTTTTTTTTAAATGAAGTTGTCTCTTCATCTTCCTTTATTAATTGAGAAAGTCCTGTCCACCTACACTGAGGTTGTACTAGGCACATCATAGTTGCAGGAAAGCTTGCAGGTTCAGGAAAGTCCTAGCAATGGCTGAAATCCTAATGTTGCTTAGTATGTATCTGACTGTACGCTTTGTACACAAGCATGCAGCTGCTGGCATAATTGCTTACTTGAGGAAATTGATTGGAATTTTGTTCACAGCACTTCTGATTCCAGTAATACCACTGGCAGCTTGCTTTGACTGCATTGGGAACAAGATCCTCTTCATCCTCTTAACTAACAGGGAGTGAGGCTAGTCCCCATCTTTTCTGGAATCAGTTGTCCTTAAAAAAATGCATCATTTCAGCAAGCCATGCCTTCCTTCAGCTGTGGGACTGCCATCTGACAACGTGCTTGTGCAAACTTGAGCATGGCAGAAAGATGTCTTGCACCAGTGACAGCATGAGATCCACACTTGGTTTGTGACAGGTGTCTTAAGAGTTGGCAGTGCAAGTCACAGCTCTACTTCAGCAACGCTGAAGTGATCCATACTTCCATGTGTTTCAGCCCAAGATCCCTTCTGGAAAGAGAAGTCAAAGAGCACATGTATGTTTGCACCAGGGAAGAAAAGAGTTGAAACTAGGTCTTCTGAAGTGTTAGACTGTGACCTGCATTTTGGTCAGGCACTTTTTCAGGTAACAAAATATATTAAAGATGTAAGTCCTCACATCCTTTCAGCTTAGTGGTGCACTAAGAAGAAATGCACAGACTCTAATGTGCAGGGACAGAATTCATTTTGCTTTTAATACTTCTGAAGAATTGTTAAAATACAAACAGCAGTCCCTCACTAGACAGAGTTCTGTCTGTTTTGAAAGAGCTGAAAGGGAATTTCGGGCCACTGCTGTATTATTCTTGTCCTTATTCATTTCAGTACAGTTGCATATAAGCAAGAAGTTATGATAAGCCTTAGGAAAGGAAAAAAACAGCAAATCATTTTTATTTTCACTTAGCCAGCACAGACCATATTGTGGAAACACTGAACACCTTTCACAGTTCTGTATCATCTGTTCACGTATGGTCTCAATTTCCTTTAAATTTATAACTCAGTTCTGTGAATTTACAGCTGTATGCAGTATGGAAACAAAGACTCATTTTTCCTTTTTCTTTCCACCTGAGAACAAGAACAATTAGGGAGAAAGATAGTCTTGAGTCCACCAGGTGTTAATTTCTGACTCTTAATCCCACACCAGCTGCTTCAACACCAAAATGAGGAGTGGGCATTGCTGCTCTTTTTTTGTTGTTGTTTTTTGTTTTGTTTTGTTTTTTGTTTTTTTGGTTTTTTTGGTTTTTTTTCGCCTCCCTTACTTTCATCTGAGAACCTGGTGATTCCCCTGAGCCACATTACCACAATGTTTTTTATATAGTTGGAAGCAGACTCAGGAAATCAATAGGAAAAACATAGGCGGCTTTGGAAAAAAAAAAAAAAGTCTCACGTGGAAGAAAGGGAGCTGGTTTTGTATTTCTGTCATACACAATAAAAAGGATTACTGCTTTACAGAGGATTTTCTGGGCCATGAATTGTGTAAAAGATGTTGAATTAAAATCTGGCCACACAACAAAAAAATGGATTTACTGGAGAAATCAGAGCAGCCTAGTTGATCTACTTACATAATACATGACAACAGTTAGAATTTATGGGTGTTAATATGGTGTACATCCAAGTATGAATTGCTGGTTTAGATTCACCGAACAGATATACTTTAGTGGAGGGAGTTGTGAATCTTCATAATTGCTGGTATGGATACCCGTTTTGCCATTGTTCCTAATAAGTGAAATCACTGTCTTTCTCAGTCGGTTAGTCATCTCCCTTACCAGATCCTGATCTATGAATAGCTGCATGTTGAGCAGTTTCATGCCATACGGAAAGCTGGAAGTGATAATTCCAGTGAGATTTATGGCAATGTGTAGCAAAGTTTCTCTACACTACAGATCAACTGAATTCAGTCTGTTTGAACAATCAAAATATCCATTTCACTGAGTGTTTCAAGAATAAAATCTTATCTGAGTACCTTCTGCAACCTCAGTGAGATTTATTTTGATCATCTGAAAACAGGATCACAAAGATCATTTACCAAAAGTCACCTCTAAATACACAGATGCATTTCAGCTGTCCAAACTTCTCAATCAAACCAAGCATAACAATCTTTGATTTTGAGTCCCCATGCCAGATTTACTAAATTAGATGCTATCACTCCTGAATGAGTGATACAAACATAATTATGATTAGCCCAAATTGGGGAATTGGCAGTAAAGAAAATTTCACTTGTCATTGACACCATCCATGCACATACTCATGTAAATAAATGCTATTAGGATAATTCTTGAATTCTAGATAATTCTAGCAATGTTTGTCATTGAGTGGATAAGAAAGATCAAGACCAGTGAATTTTCAAAATCAAATGAATTATAACTTACTGCCAAGGAATTTGGAGAAAGTCACGTTGCATATTTCAGAGCTGCTGGAAACTGCCAGCATCTATTGCTTCATGGATGTCCTTTCCCCTCCAGATCCAGAGGGCAGAAACTTCCCCTGAAGTAAACAGATAAATGCCTCTCCTAGTATGCCTCAGATTTTGCATTTATGATAGCATCTGCTCAAAAATGAAACACACACAAAGTGTCTTTCACTGAGGAGGAATAAGAAAGGTGTCCAGTGCACAGCTTCAGGGGTGTCCTTCCTCTTCATATACTCTCCTTTGCACCCAATGACCAATGGCCAGAAATAATGAAAATATGTAATGCTTTCAAGAGTGAATCAATTGCCCTCTCTCAGTTCTCATCTTTTCTTCAACTGTATGGTCTATGTTACATTTCAGATTGAGATGGTGAGAGTGAAATATTACATAAAGCTTTCAGCAAGAGGAATATCAATGCTTACAGTGAGCTTTCAAATAAGTGAATTTCTGTTGATAGCAAGGGTGCTGCTTTCCATCTGAAGATCCCAAATGATATCGTCTCATTGGAGTTTCTCACAATTGTCTTTGATATTAATGAGCTTTTAATTAGGAATAAAACTGAGACATCATTATAGATAGATGTATCCATGCAGATTCAAGCATTCTTTCTTTTCTTTTTTTTTTTTTTTAAATTAGGCCATATGAAAGTGCTTTGACAAGAGAAAGATGTCTTAGTATTAATTTTATTTAGGACAAGGACAAGTGTGTTATTGTGGGAGTATTATTACAGATGGTATAAACAGCCTTCTCTTTTAAAGATTTTATTTTTGTATGTGCATGAACGTAAAACCGGTTAAAAATTGCCTACTAAACTGTTTCTTGCTAGAATATTATGTTTTTAATGAAGTACAACTGTTGTCTGAACACATGTAAGGCAATTGCTGCAAATGTCTTTTAAAAAGTTCATTGGAAAATAGTTTCTCATCAAAAAACACTGACACTCGGTCATGGGCTGTGTCGAAGTCAAAGACTAAATTATAACTAGTCTGTGACATTCTCTTCCTGCTTTTTGTCTTTCATATTCTCTTCCTGTTTCTCTCAACATGATGGTTCTGTTCAACTCACACTGACAACATGAGACGTAAGGAGTAACATTCTTAAAGTCATGCGTATGACTAAAGCAGTGATTTAATGGTCATGTCTTTTTCACCTGTTAAGATCACAGACTCATAGAATGATAGATTGGTTTGGGTTGGAAGGGACTTTAAATATCATCTAGTTTCAATCCCCTGCTGTGAGCAGGGTTGCCAACCACTATATCAGGCACAAGATTAGGCTGCCTAGGGCGCCATCCAATCTGGCCTTGAATGTCTCCAGGAATGGGGAATCCACAACTTCTCTCAGTAAAAAATTTCCCCCAAGCATCCTTGCTAGTTTAAAATCATTCCCCCTTGTCCTATCACTGTCAGACCATGTAAAAAGTCAGTCTCTTTCCTGATTATAAGTGCCTTTCAAGTACTGGGAGGCCACAATGAAGTTGGCCCAGAGCCTTCTGTTCTCCAGACTCAACAAACCCACCTGGACATAGAACCGTTGGCAGCAATCCTCTGTCTGTGACCATCTAACCAACTCCTTATCCACCAAATAATCCAGTATTTGAATCCATCTCTCTCCAACTTAGAGTTAAGAATGTGGTGTGGGTCCATTTCAGAGGCTATGCAGAAGTCCAAGTAGATGACATCTTTTCTCCACCTTTTCTTTTGTCCACAAATGTCATTGTTTATTTCTGAATGTCCTGCTTCTGCCTACAGGAAATATTCAACGCAGTTCACAATTTTATTTTTCTCTGAAATGCATACATTATAACCAAAGCAACTTTAAGTAGCAGCTTTGTATGGTGTCCCTGGGGTTTTTTCTTTTTCTCATCCTTTAAGTGTCTATAGTTAGGTCTACTGTACAATTTCTTCCTGCAGAACCTATTAGTGTTGACGAATTAACTGAAATATATCTCTTCTTTGTTCCAGCTCTTGAGTGCTGGCCACAATTTTCTGCTATGATAGTCACTCTGAATTCAACAGCACTGCATCAACACAGATCCATCTTACACTTTAGGGCATTCTGACAAGGACTAAGAAATCTGTTTATTCTCTTGTCTGTTCTTCTAAGGTACCACACATAATGCTGTACCTGCTGCATTGTCCCTACAGACTCTATGACTACTCTTGCAGTCTCCAAACAGCATCTGAGAGCTCAGATGTTTCTTTCCAAGCTATGTACTCTGAAGGCCTTGCGTATGATGAAGACAGTCCCCAGCGACCACGTCTCTTGTTTTGACTGATAAGGTTTCTGTGCAAGGTACAAATAGAACAGCTGCTAACACACTTATCCAGGTGGAAAAAAGAATACAGCTGATGCATTTCTCTTCTCCTTGTATTAGCCAAAAAAATTCTGTAATTAACAATGTGTTACAGCCTCACAAGGTGAATCTTACCTCCCTACAACTATAGGTGCAGTACCCATATTTGAGTTTCTTGTCTTAGCACAAAACAAAATGTATTGGCTTCAATCTTTTCAAACTTCTTGTTTGGTATTTAGTTAGTTTCAACTTGTTGGAACAATAAATTTTAAGTTGCATACCTCCAGCCAAAACCTTCAACTGATAGACCAGTGTCACTCTCATAAAACCTATTTGCTTTCCATGGTGTGCTTGGCTGGAAAAATACAAATATTCAGGGCCACATGGCCAAGTACATTTTGAGTGATGTCACAAAGCAAAACCAGCACTTACAGCACTAACTGGCCAATCTTTTAGCTTTCCTGGGTGTGCTCTGTTTTCAAACGCATTAGCCCCTTCACTTCCTGTATCTAGATTCTGTGCAGCTGTCATCAGAAAACTGCACGGGACCAAGGCTGCTCAATTAAATGGTTTGAGACCCTCCTTGGTGGCTGCAGTCGCAGCACTAATTCTGCCATGCCCCTACCCTTCGGAGAACAATGCAGTTTTGGCCTGCCTTTTGTCATGTTAAGTACTTATCTAAGTTGTCACCTTACATCACTATACAGATGGCACATTAATCTGTTTTCCTCCCCTAACAGCCTGTAAGTTCATTGTCACCTACTTTTCTTGCTGTGTGTAGATAAGATCATCAACATAACAGGGATCTCTCAGAGCACAATCTAAAATGAAATGGTACTAAAATGCAGGAGGCTTTAAAATGTACTGATATAGTTATCGATCTCATTGCAAGTGGCACAGACAGTCTTCACATCACCAGAATGGCTCATTCATTCTGACAGGCATAGACATCTTCAGGCTTTGAAGTCCAGGTATTTCAAGAAAACATCCATTTGTAACAGTTTACATCAGGATTCCTTCTTATGATGTCCTAAATCCTTCTGGAGGTGCCTATGGCTTTCTAAATGGATTACTGAGGTAGGATTCAATTATGCCTGAATGTACTAGTTCTAGAAACATTGCACCTGGCAGACGTTTAAAGAAGGTTTCTTATTAGCTTTCTAATAGCTTTCCATTATCCAAATTTTAACTCATGGAAGCTCAGAGGCATCTAGATGTCAGAATTAAAATTTCTGAGAGAATTCCACTCCCTTTTTTCAATAGAAGAGATCCCATCCAGGTAATAGTGGTGTCAGTTTTCCTGTCACGCCAGGACAGTTTCATAAGAAAGCCCATTTCTTTCAACAGGAAGAAAGATAGTTTTTTAATGTAGAACTGATGATGAAAAAATCTTCACTTCCTTCTCTTTAATCAGTGCAGTTACTCTTCCTACTGATTTAGTTCTGAGTTAATTTATTCAGACTGCATTAATTAGCACAGACATGGAAAGCAAGGATAGTGTTTAACACTTTAGAATCATAGAATCATAGAATCACCAAGGTTGGAAAAGATCTCTAACATCATCCAATCCAGTCCAATTGTCCACCTACCACCAATATTTCCCACTAAACCACGTCCCTCAGTACAGCATCCAAACATTTCCTAACACTTCCAGAGATGGTGACTCTACCTCCCTGAACAGCCCATTCCAGTGCCTGACTACTCTTTTAGAGAAGAATTATTTCCTAACATCTACCTGAATCTCTCCTTGCTCAACTCGAAGCCATTCCCTCTCATCAGTAGTCAAATGGGAGAAGAGGCTGACCCTCACCTTGCCACAACCTCCCTTCAGGAACTTGTAAGAACAGTAAGGTCACCCCTGAGCATCCTCTTCTCCAGACTGAACAACCCAGTTCTCTCAGCCACTCCTCATAAGGCTTGTGCTCCAGACACCTCTTCAACTTCGTTGCCATTTTCTGAACAGACTCTAGGGCCTTCACATCTTTCTTGTAGTGAGCAGCTCAAAACTGAACACAGTACTCAAGGTACAACCTCATCAGTGCTGAGTACAGAGAGACGATCACTTCTCTGCTGCTGCTGACAACACTATTTCTAATACAAGCCAGGATGCCATTAGCCTTCTTGTTTACCTGGGCACACTGCTGGCTCATGTTCAGCCAAACGTCAACCAATACCTCCAGGTTTGTTTCCTCTACACAGTGTTCCAGCCAATCTGCCCCAAGCCTGTAATGTTTCCCGGGGTTGTTGTGGCCAAAGTGCAAGACTCGGCACTTGGTCTTACTGAACTTCATCCCACTGGCCTCCGCCCAACAATCCAGCCTGTCCAGATGCTTTGTAGGGCCTTCCTACACCCATGCAGATCAATACTTCCTCCCAGTTTGGTGTGATCCACAAACTGACTGAGGGTGCACTCAGTGCCCTCATCCAGCTCATCAGTAAAGATACAGAAAAGGACAGGCCCCAATACCTTCCACTGGGGAGCACCATTCATGATCAGTCAGCTGGATTTAACTCTGTCCACCACTGCTGTCTGGGTCTGGCCATCCAGCCAGTTCTTTATCCAACAATGAGTGTATCTGACCAAGCCACAGGCTGCCTGCTTCTTTAGCAGAATATTAAGAGAGACAGTATTGAAGGCTTTGCTGAAATCTTGACTGTGTCAACAGCCTTTCCCTCATCCACCAGGCAGGTCACTTGATCATAGAAGGAGATCAGGTTGGTCAAGCAGGACCTGCCTCTTATGAACCAATGCTGGCCAGGTCTGATCTTACAGCAATTCCACACATTCTGTGTGATCTCCCTCAACATGACCTGCTCTATAACCTTACTTGGCAACGAGGTTAGGCTGATAGACCTGTTGTTTCCCAGATCCTCCTTGTAGATGAGAGTCACACTGGCAAGTCTACAATTCTCTGGGACTTCTCGGGTTGATCAGGAGTGCTCATAGATGATGGAAAGTGGATTGTCTGTCACCTCTATCAGCTTCTTCAGTATCCTTGGGTGGATCCCATTCTAGCCTCATGGACTTGTGGCAGTCCAGGTGGAGTAGCAGGTCTCTGTTTCTCCCTGAATTGTGGAGGAGTTATTCTGCTCCCCATCTGAGATTTCTAGGTCAGGGTAGAATATCCTGGATAACTAGTCTGACTTTTAAAGAGAGACGTAAAGAAGGCACTGAGAACTCAGCCTTCTCCTTATCCTCAGCGGTCACGTTCCTCTCCACATCTCTTCAGCCCTCCTCTTACTGTTAATATGTTTCTAAAAAAGATTTTTGTTCTCTTTTACCTCAACAGCCAAGTTGAGTTAAAAGCTAGGCTTTTGCCTTTCTGATTTTCTCCCTGCACATCCAAACAACTTCTTTGTACTCTCCTTAGTTGCCTCTCCCTTCTTCCACAGGAGGTAGATTCTCTTTGTTTCCTAGAGCCTTGCGAAATGTCCCTGTTCATCCATGTCTTCTTTCTCTCCAGCTCATCTTTCAGCACAGAGAGACAGCCTGCTTCTGCTCCTATACAACTTCCTTCTTGAGGAGCGTTCAGCCTTCCTGGACCTCTTTACCCTTCAGGACTGAAACTCAAGGGATCCTCACTACCAGCGTCATGTAATAGTTCAAAGTCCACCCTCTGGAAGTCCAAGGTAGCAGTTTTTCTGCCCCCCCCTCTGGTTCCACTAAGAATCATAGTCACTGGGCCCAAAACAGCTCCGAACCTCCACACCTCCCACCAGATCTTCTCTGTTTATGAACAGCAGGTCTACTGCAGCACCTCCCCTGGTAGGCTCTCTCATCAGCTGCAGAAGAAAGTTATCTTCCGTACCCTCTAGAAATTTCCTAGACTGCTTCTTTTGTGCTGCACTGTATTTCCAGTATGTATCAGGGAAGCTGAAGTCCCCCACGAGAACAAGGGCTGGTGATCGCACAACTTCTGCCAGCTACTCATAAAATGCCTATTTGGCTCTTCATGCTCTTCATCCTGGTTAGACTGTCTATAACAGACCCCCACAAGGATGACTGCCTTGTTGGCTCTCCCTGTGATCCTTACTCAGCCCCGAGCTCAACAGTGTCAAAGCCGTTTCTATCATAGGGAGCCTCACCACCATCCCTCCTCCTTCCTTGCCTTTTTCTTCTGAAGAGCTTATAGTTATCTGTTGCAGCACTCCAGTCATGAGAGCAATCCCATCGTATTCCTGTAATGGCAGCTAAGTCATAGTGCTGCACAGTGGCTTCCAACTCCTCCTGTTTGTTGCCCATGCTATGTGCACGTAGATGTACTTTAGCTAAGTCCCCTGCCTCACCCCCAGTCTCATCTTCATTCCCCTAGGCTCATCTCTAGAAGGCCTGGTTTTATCCCCTTCTCCCTTCATATGTAGTTTAAAGCCCTCCATGCAAGCCCTGACAGCTCCTAGACTGTGATCCATTTCCTCCTTTGAGACAGGAGACACTCATCTGCAGCCATCAAGCCAGGTGCCAGTAAACTGCTTCATGGTCAACAAAAAAAAGTCAGGATGGGGGTTGCCTGTGATGCCAAGCTAGGACCTCTTTCCACTCCTCCTCTTCCCTTCTATTGCCTCTCTCTGCTTGATGATGGCAGGGCAGGGTGTCCACAACTGTTTTGGGGGGTATCACCACAGTGTTCTTCTTGCAAATTCAGCAGAGAATAACTCCACCAATCTATCTCTTGCTCACATTCTCTGATACTCCTTTATCTTTCCACCTCTTCCTTGAGCTTACCACCATACTGAGCAGATCATCCCCCTGCTCACACTTAACACGGGTAAAATCCCTACAACCTTTCACTGGCAGCCATAGGCTTCAAGCACTACTTGCAGCTAGAGACTTGAACCACCTCTTTTTTAGGAGGGCACTCTGTATGAGTTGCCACATTGGTTTTTTTACCAGAGGTTTCTGCCTAATGGCAGAACGCATCCTCTTGCTCAGTGTCCTGCTTATAGCAGAAGGGCTAAGGTTGACTTGCCTGGACATACCTTGAAACACATTAAGGTCCTCTCTGAAGTGAGGTTATTACTCTTGTGACTGCTGCATAAAGAGCAAAAGCTGTTCTCTTCCTTTGTTGTCACATGATTTCCCCTCCCACACTACAGTGAATTTGTCTTTCTTCCTGCAATTCTCTGAAAATGGAACATTAAAATCTTCCAAGAATCATTGGTGAAACGGAGCTTGCTGGATTTTTGCTTGATATCACGCGGGGTTAAAATGATTTAACAAAGAAAGATGTGAACTCTCTTAGTATATAACAGATGTCATGTTGAAGTTGTACATCACTCAGTGGACACCTGCAGAGATGCTTTACACCAAGTCCAGGCATAGCATTTAGTTGCATCAGTTTGGTGCTCTTCCAGCAGTAAGTGGTCCCCACGAAATATAATGTAGCATACACTACTGAGGAGTTGCAGTGTTTTCAAAGATTTGTATCTCTGTGAAAGATAAAATCTGTATCTTTCCCCATTTTGCATTCCACATTTAGGTGTATCAACACATCTGTAGTCATGGTAACTGCACTATTCTTGTCTTTCCTACTGAGTGTTTATCTCTTATTGACATCACTTTTCAGCAGTAAAATGGAGATATTACTTACTGAAGATCAGTGGACAACTTGGTAGAAGTAATTTTAAAGAACTTCACCTTTCAAAATGTCATTTTTGAGTTAGAAAGGAATAGATGGCAGAAAATACATTATATTTACAGAAAATTGTTATTTTTTTAACCAAATTTTTTTCCTGGAGAACTTTTTAATGCAAATATTTGCAATTTTTACGAGCTACTTAATTGTGCAAGTGTGATAGTGTTCTTACCTTTCCCTGAATGATTGATTTTCATAATTAACCTATGCAAAAAAAAGAAAAAATCTGAATTTTATTCTTTTACAGTTCTTCACATAATTGTTCATACAATACTTTCTGTAACCCTTTTCACCTTCAGCCTACCAGTGGTGTCAGTGGGACTGTCATTCTCTCTTCTTGAAAATATCAAACTACGTTCTTTTCCTGTTATTTATGCATGAAATGTCTCCTGTGAGATAATCCTTAAGGTTTATTATCTTTTCCTTCAAATTTCTTCTCAAGATTCATTTCTCTGTGACAAACACAAGAAACACCTAAATTGAGCTGATGAACACTGAAGGTATATTGGTAGTTTCCTCTCATTTTGTTTTTTGGTTCCTTTTTTTTTTTTCCATTCTCTGTATTGTCTTCTATAATGGCTATTGGCCTGAGTCTAAGAAGTATAACCTGAGTACAATTGTAAATAAGTACCAATTCTCTTGAAAATAATGTAATGTGACAGAGGCCTCTGAGTCAGTGTTAGTGCATGAAGTTTTTCCTGACAAGGCAGTGGAGAACGATCCCAGGACAGAAGAACAATTGAGTAAAATCTTTGCTTCAAGTCCAAGTGTATTGGCAGCCTGATTTTGTTTTGTTGTTGTTCAATTTATTTCAATCTATTAATTTCTGGAACGCAGACAAGCAGCTACTTAATGTTTGCAGTTTATTTAAAAGCTGAGATGCTTCAGAGATCAATTAAGAAAGAGAGAGCAGAATCTCTGCAGGACCAAAAAAGGCTGATTGAAGAGGCAAGACATTTATGTGCAATACTTACATCATTTCTGAGATGGTCCAGTGTAAGGAAAATAACTCTCCTTTGGAGAATGTGTAAGCTGGCTTGGCATGGCCTGTGGTAGAGCTTGAGATCACAAAGCTTAGGCATTTTGCTAACAGAAGATCTGGTGAGACATAGACTTCCTGACGCATTTACAACGAAAGACCCTATGATGAGAATGTCAAGATTACAGAAAATACCAGTCAGAATTTCAGACCCCATGTAGCACTGTGTCTCTAAGACCACTCCTAAATATCTACTATTTTCATGTTTCTCTTTTTTGTCCCTCAAGCCTTCTTGGCTCATCTCTGCCATCCTCCCAGCTTGTTCTCATCAATCCCCAACACAACCTCCATTGCTTCTTACAGCAGTCCAGCAGCAAGGACTCCCCTCTCTTCTCTCCTACCTGGAAAGCTCTGTGTCAGAATCACAGGAAAGATCTGGGAAACTAGATCAGATGGTCTCACAAAATGATTCTGAGTGATGGGTAGCTGAGAGATGAAGCTGCAGAAGAAAAACTTTCCCAAACCACACTGAGATTTGTAAAAGTTAGCATCACACAGGTGAAATCTTTACTGCCAGCTGTAGCTACTCACACACAGAACTACTGAACAGACACGAGTAAAGTTGTGTGGCAAAGATTTGAGCACAGGTGTTGTTGACACATTGCTTACTGAAGATGATGACATGATGCAAAGACAGGACCCTTCATTCTCCCCACTACGTGTCCTGTGCTCAAAAGTACAGAAATGTTAAAACTCAGCAACTGAGGCAGGAAGAAACAATCTCATACAGGAAGAAAAATTTACTGTCTCTGAGCAGAGTCTCGTAACAATTGATCTGGATGCGTTACTATTTGAGCAATGGGCAGGATTTGATCTAAAATCCCTTCAAAGTAGGACTGTTTCTGAGGATCAGCTGGTAGATGTTAGTAGAATGAGTCAGACATCTACAGTGCAAAACTTCACCCTAGAAGGCTTATTTAATGCAGTTATTTTTTTGAAAAGAGAATCTTAGAAGGTAAAGTATTAAGTAACATTAACATCAGGCAGAGGTGTCATCTCCGATATGATACCCTGGGTGTTTTAACTGCCTGAAAGGCTGGAAGGTGGGGAGAATGGCTAATGACATAAAAACAGGTCTGGCTCTCATTCTGGCTAAAGCTGGTCAGGTACGCTCTACCTTTTATCTATAAGGGCTTCAAAATGAGATGGAGGAAAGGGGAGACATAGTACAAATATAGCACATTTGCATGGCTTACGCATCGCTGTGTATAATATTCAGAATTGCAGTGTTCTGGTGGAGAATCAGTTTGCTTTTTCTTATTTGTCACAATTCTTCAGTTCAAAAGCTATGGAGTACTGATACAGACAAATCTTTGTAAAGTATTTATGGATTCAAAGCTGCAGAATTTTGTTCAAAATTATTTGCATTTCAAAGCAGCAGGAATGACTGTTTGGGTGAGTTCATACAGAGCTATTAGTTAATAGCTTTTATAAGCTTTCTTAATTGCATGGCTGAACTTTGATTGAGGTCCTGTGTTGAAAAAGAGCCCAGCCATCAGTAACTTGACTCTTGACACAGGACTTAAGAAACAGAACCAGTGAAAGGCAAAAAATGAGGGAGTTGATTTTTATTTTTAATAAATAATTTCATGTTATATTTCCTTTCCCAAAATGTATTGAAGTGTGCTAAATACCTCCAGAAAGATGGAGAAAGCAATTTTGCACATTCCCATTTGTTCAAATAAGTTCATATAACTTGGATCATGTAAGCATATAAGTTGGAGTTGGACTAAACATCAACAGGACTGGACATATCAATTTGGGCAAGATGACCTTTAAAGGTCCCTTCCAACTCTAAGGCTTTTGTGATTCTATATAGAAACTACTGGATCATAATTACTTATTAATTTACTAGTATGTTTATACCAAAAGGCTATAATCTTAGAGAAGCACTCCATAGTGCAAGGCACAATGGAATTTTAGAACAAAAATACAACAGCTTCAGATTACATGTATGTATGTATGCATATTTGTATGTTTGTATTTTCTTATATGTATTACAGTGAAGAAAAATTTTACTGAAGGATGCAGAGAAATGATGAAAAAGTAATGCTGGTGGTCTTTAGAGGAAATACCTACACTGGCAAAGTATGTAGGAATGGAACATGACATGTTTATCAATGACACCAATAATTCAGCACAGTGTCATTGAACTTGCCAATTAATTAATATCCTATGAGTCTAAGGAAATGTGGATCACCATTAAAAGCATTGTGAGGTGCAAAAAAAATTATCTTGCAGTGAAAAATATCATATGAATGTCTCATTCCATAAAGTGTTTGGACACAATGGCAGCATTGTTATTTAATGAATGTATAATAATCATCAATGGTAATCACACTGAGACAACACATACACTGGGGACAAAGATGCACACCCTCAAAATGATCTCACAGTGAAGGAGCAGGGGAGGCTCTGTTAGTGATATTAGGAGACTTGTCCTGAAAATGCTGCTTCATGTTCATTAAATCCAGATTGGATGATGCACAATCACTGGTAAATTCTCCCAGCATTCACCTTTGCTGGACCTTTTTACCTTTCCTGTTATGTGCATAAGGATCTGAGGTAGTGTAACATTTTTTTCCTATAATGAAGTCATTTCTGCACAAAGCAGTTCAAATTTAAGGATGTAGCCACAGGTGAGAGTAGCAGGATGTATGAGTATCTATGTCAGAGTTGAAATAATTCATTAAACTTATGCTTTCTTTCAACCTGTACTTGTTGATGCATTTAATCTTTGTTTTTCCAACTTGCAGCTCCATACAGATGTGTAATTTACTCCAAATTAAAAGTCAGCTCTGAATCTGGCTTGCCTGCAAATGCATGCACATACACACACACACGTGCATGCCTTTATAGATAAACACATACCCATCTTCATCTTAGTGCACATGTTCTTGCAGAAGGTAACTGTTAATGTTCAAAATGCAACATTAACACTATCTTCCTTTATTTCAGCCACCGTCAAAAAATGCTTTTATCACCTTTCATACTGTCCACCTCCTGCTTCACACTCCCCAGAAGTTTTACTTACCAGGTGGCTTGGATAGCTGCAAAAAGCATTTCATATTTTTGCCATCCAGAATGAACACTCCAGGGGTGCTTGTCTTACTCTGAACCTGTTTACTTTTCTCTTCATGCATTAGGTGAATAGGATGGGAAATGAATTCCTGGCATGCAGAAGTATCATAACGAAAGCGTAAAGCTCACAGACTGAGCTCTGAAAGTACTGATCAGAGCACCCAAAAGCCTCTTTGATCTGAATTCACTGCAAACACCTAACTCACAGACCCCTATAGATTTCCAGTTTTAACTTTGTGCCTAATGAAGTGAAGTTTATCTCTGAAAAGCTTTATCACAGCTGGACATAACTAGAAATACTTACTTGCAAGACTACAGCGTAAGGGGGAAACTAAATGAATCTCAGCAGTTTGTCTTTCCAGGACAAAGCTGAAATGTGCTTTCATAAGTAGTATAATAAAGAATAGTCTTTATGCAGGACCCCAGACTACACCACAAACACAGCATGCATTTTGCCTCATATCTCTGCATAGAAGTGTCAGGGTAGAAGGAAGAAGCTACGTCAGTCAAGAGCGAGATTCTTCCACAGAGTTACGAAGAGTGTTCTGTGAACCATTTAATTATTGTTTGTAGAACATAACTTACATGCAACTACGAGGAAATTTATTGTTCACCCAATTAAGCTTTTAACACTCAAAGCACAACAGCTGTTCATTACTCAGTTACAAAAATGCTAATGCTATAATGCTTACAATGCAATTTCTGTTGAGGACTGTTAAGGACAGAAAAGATAATTAGATCCAAATATCCACTCTTTGCATGTTAAATCTCCACCCTTCTGATTGCCCACAATCTGAGAGGGGCAGCCCTCCTCTGTCAGACAGGGATGATGTGATGAGTTGTCACACCCAAGGTGTTTGCCAGGGGAGCATGGTGTGGTTGCAGCAGTTACTGGTGGCAGATTCCTCTTCTGCCTGGGGTTTCAAACACCATGTTTGCTAAAATAGTTAGGTTGGATCATGCATTTAATTATGCCATTTTTGCATAAGTCTGTGAATATCCCGTACCGTACATGGGAAGATTTCTTTTTAGGATCTAATCCACACAGTTGCACACAGATGAGCAAAACTTGACTGAAATTTAAGTTGAAAACTTAAGCACTGAAACCAGCACTGAACATGCTGGTTGTCAGAGCTCAAAGATGCAGGTCAGGTGGTAATTTGAGTAATTTTATCATTATGCATAAGACAAACTAAGCACTAATCATCTGACCAGACTGAGGGGAAAATACAAGCAGAAGTGATGTGAACGATTTTATAGATACAACTGAAATCAAGCTCAAATTAATCCAGTAAAGGCTTCACAAGGCCCAGGGTACTCTGCAAAGTCATTTGATATTATGAAGCCCAAATTTCAGCATTCCACTTGGCTTCATCAAATGGGCTGGGCCTCAAGACTGAGGTATTTTCTTGCAAGCACCTTATTCTGAGTGTGTATGATATATGCCTTCAGATGAGTACCTGTATTGTTTTATTCTCTTGTTTTGAAACAGGCTATTGAGTGTCTTTGTTTAGTAGCTAACCTTAAAAAAGTCTCTCAACTTTGGTGACTAAACCTGTGTTTCATTTCATGAAGGATAGTTAATATAATAGGGTCTGTCTTGTCTCCTACTACCCTCAGTTTTAGCCCAAGGGCAGGAAATAAATACATTTCTTGCTCAGTGTGACTTCCTAACCAACTGCTATGTTTCTTTGGACAGTGTGCTGCTTAAGCAGAACCAGCTCATCTTACCTTGCTTCTCTCTCCAAAGCTAATTTACCTTGCCTTGGAAATATAAGGATGTATCCTATAAAACCATCTCAGATCTTTGGTACTCAAAATCAAATAAAAACTCTGTGCAGTAAAAGCAAAGAATCATTTTTTTTTCTTAATACAAATTCTAATCAGAGATGCAACAATTCTTTTTCTTATCTGAGCTATTGTGTATGTGTATGTGTGAACAAGCTCCATCTACTTATAACTGCAGTTCATGTGATAAATGTTAAAAGGAATCTTTTTATTGTCAAGGAACTCTTTCTTGAAGATAATAAATACATCGTTAAGGTTTGCCTTAAAAAAATGACTAGAACAAGAAAGCCTAGATTTATATCACTTCATCGTGGCCCAATGTTGTAAACACCTCGCAAATATGATTAGCTTTATTTGCAGAGTGTTTGATGTTTGTCTCTGCATTAGTTATAGTAGTCTTGTGGAAGCCCATTGAGAGTTAGAAAGAAAAAAAAGTAATGAATTTTACTATTTTCAGTAGGAAAAGCTGTTTTGTTTCCTCTGACGTCTGGAGGGGAAACACTGGATAAAGAGATCCTGTGACAAGCCGAATGCTAGTGAAGGAAAATCTACTTTTTTGTTGCTGTTTCTGTCCACAATTGTTTTGTTTCAAATGAAAACACACATGCCTGCTTTGAAATAGCACTTAAAATAGACGTCTCCTTTTGTTGCAGACTTAACTTGTCTCCTTTCTCAACCTCATCCCTACAGGCCCGTGACGGAGGTTTAGACCGGACCGGTGGAGTCATGCTTCACACAGCTGTATCTTGCTGGCAGCCATTCCTAGGTTTGGCTGTGCTGCTAGTCTTCATGGGCCCCACCTTTGGCTGCCCAGCCCGCTGTGAATGCTCGGCACAGAACAAGTCCGTCAGCTGCCACCGGAGGCGCCTGCTGTCCATCCCAGAGGGCATTCCCATTGAAACCAAAATCTTGGACCTCAGCAAGAACAGACTGAAGAGCGTCAACCCCGAGGAATTCATGTCATACCCCTTGCTGGAGGAGATTGACCTCAGTGACAATATAATCGCCAATGTGGAGCCTGGAGCCTTTAACAATCTCTTCAACTTGCGCTCCCTGAGGCTGAAAGGAAACCGTCTGAAGCTGGTCCCCCTCGGGGTGTTCACTGGGTTGTCAAACTTAACAAAGCTTGATATAAGTGAAAACAAGATTGTCATTTTGCTGGACTACATGTTCCAAGATTTGCATAACCTAAAATCCCTGGAGGTTGGGGACAATGATTTGGTTTATATATCACACAGGGCCTTTAGCGGACTGCTTAGCCTGGAGCAGCTCACCCTGGAGAGATGCAATCTCACGGCTGTACCCACAGAAGCTCTTTCCCACCTCCACAACCTCATCAGTCTTCATTTGAAACAGCTTAACATCAACGCTTTGCCTGCGTATGCCTTTAAAAGATTGTTTCGCCTGAAAGGCCTGGAGATAGACTCCTGGCCACTCCTGGACATGCTGCCTGCCAACAGCCTGTACGGTCTCAACCTGACTTCTCTTTCCATCACCAACACCAACCTGTCCGCAGTACCTTACACTGCTTTTAAACATCTGGTTTACCTGACACATCTAAACTTGTCCTACAACCCCATCAGCACCATTGAGGCAGGAATGCTTTCTGATTTGGTACGCCTGCAGGAACTCCACATGGTGGGGGCCCACTTACGTACCATCGAACCACATGCTTTCCAAGGGCTCCGATTCCTACGTGTGCTTAATGTATCCCAAAACCTCCTAGAAACCCTAGAAGAGAATGTATTTCATTCCCCCAAAGCCCTTGAAGTCCTTTGCATTAACAACAATCCTCTGGCCTGTGACTGCCGTCTCCTTTGGATTTTACAGAGGCAGCCCACTTTGCAGTTTGGAGGCCAGTCACCAATGTGTGCTGGCCCAGACAGTGTCAAGGAGAGGTCATTCAAAGATTTTCACAGCACAGCCCTCTCCTTTTACTTCACCTGCAAGAAGCCCAGGATACAAGACAAGAAGCTGCAATACCTGGTCGTGGAGGAAGGGCAGACAGTGCAGCTGATGTGCAATGCTGACGGGGATCCGCAGCCCACCATATCCTGGGTTACCCCACGTCGGAGGCTGATCACAACCAAGTCAAATGGAAGAGCCACTGTGCTGGGAGATGGCACGCTGGAGATCCGATTTGCTCAAGACCAGGACACTGGGATCTATGTTTGTATTGCAAGTAACGCAGCTGGGAATGACACCTATTCGGCCTCCCTTACGGTAAAGGGGTTCACTTCAGACCGTTTCCTTTATGCCAACAGGACCCCTATGTATATGACAGACTCCAACGACACCAGTTCCAATGGAACTAATGCAAACACTTTCTCTCTGGACCTTAAGACAATATTGGTGTCCACAGCTATGGGCTGCTTCACATTCCTTGGAGTGGTTTTATTTTGTTTCTTACTTCTTTTTGTGTGGAGCCGAGGGAAAGGCAAACACAAAACCAGCATTGACCTTGAATATGTCCCTCGCAAAAACAATGGTGCTGTAGTTGAAGGGGAGGTTGCTGGACCGCGAAGGTTCAATATGAAAATGATTTGATGGTGTTCTGCTAGCAGTACTTTTTCTGTGGCATTATAACCAATTAAACCAGCCTGGCATGTGGAATTGCCGGGTAAACGCAGCTTAATGCAGCTGTCACTGTATCAAAAGGTTACGTGGAAATCAAAAGACTCTTTGTGGTTGTACAGCAGAGCCTCCAGACCTTGAGGCAGATATGTCAGGGCCTTTCATAGAACTGGTAAATTGTACTAACTGTTTGCATTGCAAATATTGGCATTCTGGGGATATCAGCAATGAACCGTTGGCTCATGCTCATGGACAATTGTTCAACATTTTCTACCACTACAAAAAGAAAAAGAAAAAGGAAAAAATAAGCCTACAGTGTAGGATTTACATACTTAAAGAAAAAGACACATTTGTCTAAAGCATACTCTACAGTGAAATTTGTATCTATAGATCTCATTTGGTAAAGAGCCTTGCATCATACCTTCTAGTTGGTTCAACACCACAAAAATTGGTAGTCTTTTTTTTTGGTTTTTGTTTTTTTTTCTTTTCTTTTTTCTTTTTTTTTTTTTTTTAACACATCTATACTGTGTACATTTTAAAGCAATACAAATGAGAGGTTGTGCTTTTAGATATCCACCAATACTGACCCAAGTGTGATGTCACCTCCCTTTTAACTACCATCTAACTCAAATTAGACTCCTGTAGTTACCAATTAGAAACAACATTAAATATTTTTCTCCTCATGTAGAAGGCCACAGATGAATAGTTGAGAGCAAAAATGCTCAACTCTATTGATCTTCTCTTCATATAAATATAAGGCATGTGCCTAGTTTTGATACAGAATGGAATATTTTTTATATCTGTGATATCACACTGGACCAGTTTACTGTAACATAGCCCTGGAATGCATCCAGGGAAGGCAACCCACCAGATACTGCTGGCGTAGAGGAGCTGAGTTCTTGATGAGTGAGACTTGTTTTTTGTTAGCCCTGCTTTAATTTCAAAGCTACTGTTAAATTCTTAAAATGTTAATCTGTATGGGGCAAAACTGCAAACTCCTTGGGAAATATGGTCATCTTGCTATTTGGAGGATTGAATTAAAATATAGAAAAACATTTCCGCAAAGAATGAACTCTTCTCCAATGCCAGTAAACTAGGGTTGTTCATGCATAATATGGGGATTATAATACAAAAATGTTTGGAACATGATAGCCTCAAAAAGGCTAACATACTGCCAGATATAATGAACCTCTAGCCACTGTCATCTTCATCTTGTATATTTGTAGATAACACATAAACACAAAGCTAATTTCCAAGAACAGATTACTTAGCTATTCTTGATGCCATTTTAATAACTATGTGGTTATGTTTCCTTCAGGTGCAGTATCTTAGAGCAAGAGGGGCAAGTTTCTCCAGGTTTTAGAAAGTATTTTTAATGGAGAGAAGACAGAAGTGGAAAGTTAGTTCAGTTCAGTTAAATGCTTTTTGTTTTATTCCTCTAAACAAATCCTCAAAAGGCTCAGAACTAAAACTTTATTCTTTATTCTTTATTGTTGATGCCACTGTTTTTATTTTGAAAATCTCAGCAATGGGAAGATATGGAGTTTTTCAGTGATCTCTCAATCTTTTTTAGCAGTTACAAGCCATAGGTTTACTGCTAAGTGATTGATAACAGTTTATAAGTAATTTGAATAAACTAGAATAAAGGTAATAATGACTGTATGTGTTTAGCCAAAAAGAATGTGAAATTGTTGTAGAATAGAACTTTCAGATTAATATGATTTAAGGGTTCTATTATCAATCTTAAAATTAGATTTCAGTGCTCTGAAACTGAAGTCAAGCTGACCTGCAATGGGACGCTGGTGTTTCTAAAAGTACGATCCGCATTTTTTGGCTGAGATTTTCTAAGCTGGATAAAAATCTTCCCCCGTTATCAAGGGAAATGTGCCAAAAGTTGTACATCCATCTGAGCTCCTCAGGTGTATCCTTAATATAGCTGTAGGACCCAAGGTCAAGGCAGTTTTGAGAATCTCTATTCATAGTGGCTGTTTTTTTGTTGCCTCGCTGCTGTTTTTAGGTCACCCAGCTGAAGAAGATGCAAGGGTTGTTAGAATTTTTTTTCACCTTACTTGCTTTGAGTTGGGTTTTGTAGCTTTCTTTTTTTGTGTGTGCGTGTGTTCTGAACTAGACAGCTAGAGATTTATGGAGATGCTTGAGAGTGATCCTCTTTGTTCTATGAAAGTTTGTAAAACATTATTATTAGACAGAATAACCCCTGACTAAACGCTAGCACTGGGGAAATTGTTTTTACTGATACAGTAACCACCGCACTGAAGCCCAAAACTCTATTGTACCTTAATGTGGGTAGTTAAAGAAACAAATGGGGATAAAACAAAGTGTTTCTGAACTGCCCATGGAAGACATTTGCATGTGCCTTTCCCTTGTAATTGTTATTTTTCAATTAGTAACCTATTACCCCTGCAGTCATTTCATGTTAAATGTTAAAATCAATGTTAGAAGCAAAAATTCTCCTCAATTCTGGACAGTTGCAGCAGATTATTTCATATTAAATGTCACAATAAAACAACAAAAACAACAAAAACTTGAAAAAAATTTAGCAAAAAATGTGCTTTTAGGATTAATTATGAATGGCTGAATTCCCCTCTACCTTCTAGAATGATTCTAAAAAGTGATTGCATTATTAGTGTACTGCAAAGATTTCTGAGCATTAACATGCTTAGTTGCCTAAGTGAAATATGTCCTGGTGATGGAAATTACTGCTTGCTCTTGCAGAGCACTGCCTTGCAGAGCTGTCAGCATTGTGTGTATTGCCCTGAGTTCAGTCAGTATACAGGCTGTTTTTAACAATCAGTGTTTGCTCTCTGCCTCTAGCATTGTTCTATTTTTTGTAGCCTACTGATTTCATCGTGGACTTGACAAAGCCTATCGCCCCTCCCAAGGAAAATGAGAACAGTAAGATTGTCAGAAAGGCTTGGATCTTGCTCTGGATAGTTGTGTATGTACTCCTGGGACACAAACTCACTGTGAGGGAATGCAGTGCCGAGGTCAGACCTAGACAGCCACCCTTTTGGCAGTTCTTTTTCAATATATAATAAAAGGACAGTAGCTGTCTGCACACATGCTCTGCCTTTTACTTGCTCACAGTCACTTCTCTGTCTGCTTGAGAGATCAAGGAAACTGCAGTTTACCTTTTTACAAGGGAGTATCGTATTGGAGGAAAAGAATCAGGCTGCAAAGAGACACCTGTCACACATGGCTCCCCTGTCATTTATTTGGAGGCAGGCAGACAGTGCATACCTGTCAACTACAAGAGGGAACAAAGGTGTTTTCCCTCCTTGTGTTTTGTGTGGTGGCTTTGTACAGCTTCATCTGGTCTTCTCTGCTGGTCAGCACAAGAAGACTGAGCAGCAGTAGTTTTGCTGAAAAAAATAACAAAAATGCTGAAACCAGCAGAGCTACTTAAGAAAGCAGGTACACCATTATCTTTGTCATCACAGCTTGTAAGATCTGAGCTGAAGTAGGCTGAATTGCCTATTAATATGTTGGGAAATCCATTTCCCCAGACCAATGCTCCATTCTTCTCTTTCATAATGGATGGGTACTTGTTCTTTCTGAGAGTAGAAAGAGGACCCTACAGGCACTGTCATGGGGAAGGAGTCTACAACGATAAAGGGGGAATGAAGAATAACCAGTGCCCTAACTTTCCTATATAGAGATTTGGGACTGGTTTTCAATTTTTTCCTTGCTTCTTTCACATTAACTTGGGAACATTCTTCTCAGAAAGGCTTAGCTTGAGACATCACCTTGATTAGATACAGATGGGGGAGACTGCTTTTACTGTCTGTTCCACCCTCCCTCAATATTCACACATACTCTCAGTGTCAACACAGCCAGGAGATTCTTAGACCCCAGAGACCTGTTGATATAATCTGATTTTTTAACTAAACACTTTATAATGAAGAAGAGCTCACTTCATGTTATTGACACACCACTATTCAAGTTTTCTTTTATTTTTGATTTTCCTTATTTCTTGCAGCATGGTATTGCATCACCCATGGTGATAGCAACGATATTGTCATTAAGGAAAATAAGGAAGCCAGATTGCACACTCAGTTCACCAAATTTAGTCAAAGTATACGAGACACAGTAGGAAGTCAGCATTAATATATAATTATATATTATATATATACATATATAATATATAATTATATAATATATAATGACATAAATGTTGGGATTGGAGAAGAAAGTGATATAGAGGAAACATGGAATGTAGGCCATGTTGCACATTCAGCACATCAAAGATACATATCAAATCAACTTTCCTACATGACACCTAGACATCTGTTTTAAGCAGTGGACTTTTCCAGAAAGAAAACTGCAAGATGTGAGAATGCCAGAAGCCCACATTTAACCCGCAAAAATATGAAGCAATGGTTGAAAATCTGCAACAACAATTAGCTTCTGGCTGCCCAGCGCAACAGTGCATTATAGGAAAGACAGGTAAGAAACTGCAGTCAGTAGTCATTTTTGTCTCATGTGCTACATCATCTTGTGAAAAAAAGGCCCATTAGACAGTAATAAAATGGAGAATTTTTTTTTTTTAATCAAAAATAGAAACAGTTGTGTGGTGGGACAAAGTTTCACTTTCTTCTACAGCAGTAGAACACAGCAAGAAGTGAGGAAGAGGAAGCCTTTTTTGTCTGCGTTACTTAATCTCTTTCCTCTGAGTGATCTGAGTTTGCACTGGGCTAGCATGATGACTGCTCTGCCTATTCCCATCTTCGTTGTTCAAAATGTGTCTTGACATGGAGATATAAGAAAAAGAGTACTGTCAAGCTGTCCCTCCTCCACCAGCTGTATCACTCGTCTTCTCAAACACATGAACCTGCATAGCAGTAGTGCTTTAGGAGTCAAAGTCCACTGCAGCTGATCTCTAGTCTTACCCTAAGAAAGACAAGGCATGGGCTAGCACTGGATATATGCATTCTGATTTGGTTTCAGTGGCCTAAATGGTTGCCTTTCATGCTAAAAAGATATAGGAGAGAGAGCTAAGGAAGGAAGAAGTAAAAAACAATTTCATACAGTAATTTAAATGTTAATTAACCCTGGAGGAGTAAAAGGAGTGTCTTTCTAAGAATGAAAGGGCCTGAATACTGGAGAATCACTGAAACACTGAATGAGATTTTTCAAGTTAGCTAAGCAGTTTGGATACCCTATCATTACTATCACCTGTAATGAGAATTACAAACTCAGTTTCCCTAGGCAGCTTAGAAAAATCCCAACAGGTTTGGTGATATGTGCTTCTTTTGTTTTCTAGCTCTGCCCTCCCCTCTTTTCAGTTGCAAATGACAGTAATCCCAAATGAAGATCTTTGGATTCAGTTAAGTTTCACTGTATGCTCATGTGCTTTTTGGAATCTAGATCTCAAAGCACAATCTTAAATGCTCTTCAAACCAAAAACAATTCTAAAAAAGGATGAAGCTTGGATAAGCCTCCTCCTGCAAATAAAATAAACAAGTGTCTGTGAGGTTCTTGCTATTGCTACTGAGATAGCTACATGCCAAAAGCAATCTGCAAGTTGAATGACTCTGAGTCTTTCTTTTCTGTTCTTTCTGTTTTGTTTTGCTTTTTAACTGGAAGCAGGTGGTTGAAGATAAGGCCAGCTGGAAATAGAAATCTTTATTTATACCCTCAGCAGAATAAATAAAGAGCTGGCATAGGCAAGAAAATTCTTGTTATGACTTAAGGACACTTTATCCTTCATATTCAAATAGCTTGTAGAAGAGTACAAAAGAGCAGACTTTTACCTCGTAATTTCATTATTTGTATTTGTTTGAACTGGCACCAAAATTGTCATGAAACAGAAGTGTTGGAGCAAGAGACTAAAACCAGATTCTCTACTCTAGCGAGGCAGTATGTATCAGGAGAAATCCCCTCAACATCCGTTACGTGACTCCGTGGTTACACTAGAAATCTCATAAAGGAATGTAGATTTTTTTGCTCATTATGAAGGGGCTACAGTGGGAAATAAGCAGAATTTATGCTTTAATTAATTCTCACCTTGTGGCATAGCTTCTGTTCTGGATTGCTTTAATATTTGTCACTGTTAATTGAGCTGGAGAATTAGCAAATATAGATTCTGGGAAGAAAAAAAGTAAAAGAAAGCCTCCTTCTATGTGTGGTATCTGCAGGTCAGCAACACTACCTGCTTTCACATAAGCCAAGAACGAGTTGAGATTTCAAGGCAGCTGTGAAGATGGTTGTCAACTTGTACAGTTAATAATTTTCACTTTCCAGAAAGCAAAATGCTATGGCTTCTTAAGGCATTCATTTATGTCATTTTGAACCTTAAAAACAACACTTTGTCCTCATGACACTGGGCACTGTATAAATAGGTAGTAAATGACAATAGTGATCTGGTGAGCTTACAGCCTTATATGTAGGAAGATGGCTTATGGGCAAGTACATAACGATAGCAAGTCTGTCATTTGTTGGGGAGGGAATACCATAGTGCATAAATATTAGAATATCATCACAGTTACTGAAATCTATTTGCAAGCACATGTAGTTCATATGTATATGTTTGTGTGTGCAAAAAAAAAATAAAAAAAAAAAAAAAAATTATATTTGTTTTGTTCTTTTTCTTACTTCAAGTATTAAATGTATATTGTTTTAAAAGGTGAAAAGATTAACCAGAAAAAAAAAAAATGTGTTGTAATTTATTTTAATATATATGGTCATGATTATGGATGGGAAATGAATTAGCGCTGCTGTTATGATTCATGAGGCACATGACAAGTCAGGTTTGTCCGTAAGTTCGCTTCATGTTTCAGCAAAATATGGTAATGAAAAAAGAAAAAAAAGAAAAAAAAGAAAAAAAAAAGCTTTGTTTGTCAAGACAGTTGTTCTGAATGTCATTTTAAAATTTACTTTAGGGCTTATGTCATGATGTGTATCATACTTATCCAAAATGAAACCCAAATAAATACTTTGTGGAGTGGCAAAATTTACTGAGGAAAGTGAAGAAAATTTGCACTGCTTCCCTTATTGTAGCTGGTCACCTTTTTTCAAGGGGTAGTGAAAGAAACTAAACTGAGGGGAAAAGAAAGAAACAACAGTTTTCTCAGCACCAATCGCAGCACCCTCAGTGCCAAGTCTTCACAACAGGTTATCCACTCAGACCAACCACTCCTGAGCATATAAGCCATTCCAGTCAGGAAGAGAAGACTCCAGCAGGCATTTTGCATCTACTTACTTTCACTCCTCCTCTATGGCATGGAGACCACAGACACAGAGAAAAATCCAGGTCATATTCTGATGTGTTTTGGCATTTACTCTCCATGCAGAGTGTGAGACAGCCTGTTGTTTCACCATCCTTTGCATAGCATGTGAAGATAATTGGTGGAGATACCAGTCAGTCTAATCCCACCACATTCCAGTATAATGGAAATAGATTTCACCAGCTGTACATCACTGTTTTTACAAAGGTATTTGATTCCAAATGTCTGTTTCTGAAACACATTTTGTAAGGAAAGCACAGGTATTCAAACTACCCTGTAACTGCACCACAGCAATTAAGTGGAGAAAGGCAGACTGCTGAATTTGAAAGCTACTCCCCGCCCCTGAGGCTTGCCTTGACCCACCAAATCTGTGTCAGAGATCAACTCTGTAGGACACAGGCCATAACCTAATACTGCTACTCTCATTCTCCCACAGCTAGGTGCTTTCACAGCGAATTTTACTTATGCATCTTGGGATAATCTGAAATAAGATTCATAAGTCATGAACTCTATATCCTCTAAACCAGGATCTTGTTCACTAGGAAGGGAAAATAATGTTGGTTTTGCTACCTCAAAAGAGGAAGAAGCAGGTTGAAATCCTGCTGGATTGCTGGGAGCAGAATCGGATGGGCTAGATGTCAGTCCTCCCAAGCTTCTTGAAATCTGTTGTATCATTCTGCACTTGAGGGTATCAAATGATACCCTCAAAAGGTTTTGACCGACTTGTACCACTGTACCTTCCTCTGCAGTAGACTATCAAATGCAGTAAATCTGTGGGAAAAACTTAATGATAGATTATGTTAAGAATCTACTTAATTTTTGTGTTATTTTCTTTCGATCTGATCATCTGATTTACAGACTGCAGCATGCTGCAGTACTGACTACAGCATGACATGAAAAAACAAGCATCACTGAGAACACTGCATTTGCCAGGGACAGACAAGGTTTCCTGGAAAGGCTCGTCTACACTAAGCTTCAGACTTCTTTTATGCAATGCACGGTACTTCTCTGGACTACTTGACATTATCTCAAGGGGAGAGAACAGAGGGTGCTGTACAGTTTCCAGTTATAGTGAATGAAACCACTAGTCTACGCCATGACTAACAGGTAACGAAAAGCATTGTCACATTGGGCAATCACTGACAATTTCATTAGGTCAGAGTCGCAAGAGAAAGATTTGTGCTCTCCAGAACTACACTTTTCTGGACCAAAAAAAAAAAAGAAAAAAATAAGAAGAAGACGAGAGTAATATCTGTAGTTAATTACTAAACAGATGAACAACTCTTTAAGTACTCATAAACACCCAGAATTCTCTAGGATATGGTCATTTTCATAAATTTCTGAGAATTTTATACTTTTATAGACTCACTATAGAAGACCTGTATTGTAATTAATATAACATCCACCTATACTGGATGGCAGAGTAAATTAATAATAGTAGTCATCCAAAGTATATTTTAAAAAAATGTTTAGCTCTAACATTTTTTGTACTTTGAAAGGCTGTCACACTGTCTATCAATCAATAAACTCAATACACAAAGATTATGTCATTATCACACTGGGAAAGGTGTACAGTGCATTTTCTGCATCACAAAACCTTCCCACGTGCAGATATAGACGGCTGGCTACAAAAAAAAAAAAAAAAAAAAAAAGGGGGGCTTTATTTATCTCCTATACTACCTGGACTGGGTGAGGGGAGGCTGGTAACTCATGGTGGGAAAGCACAGTTGGTCTGGTGAATCAAGAAATTCTGAGTTATTGCAAAGGACTTGGCATTACTGCTCAACAGACTTGGCAGTAAGGGAGATTTGGTCTAAGCTGCTTTTTCCCTAGATATAGGAAATTCTTGAGGGAAAGCCTTATTCTGCCTCTGTTCTTGGAGGGGTAAATTTTCAACTTTAGTAATCAAGGGGAGAAGTAATAGAGTAATAAGTTGATGAAATACAGGAAGGGATTGTAGAGAGAAAAAGAAATTAAAACTAGTGTAAAAAATTAGATGACTTAGCACCTACTGTAAGTACCTGTGGAATTACATGAGTCTGCAGGAGCTGGTTTATTAATTAATCCCTAGGGAAGAAATTCAGCTAGTTAAAGCTATAATCACCAGCTAGAAGATCTTACTTACCTCGTCAGTCCCTAAAGTGGAAGTTATATTTTTCTGAGCTGTTTTCCAATTACTTTGCTATTTATATAACTCAGAAGCACAAGTGATGGAGAGCACACTTATTTTATTACAGGAAGACAATGATCATACATTTAATCTGTTACTTTTGCTATGAGAGCTATTCGCTGTATGTACAAAAACTAATAGATTACATCCATTATGTAAAGTATTGCTATCACTGAAACCAAACATTTCCTTTTAAAAAGATGCCAACCTGTGGTGCATCTATGCAGTGCATCAGTTCTTATGCATTGCAGATAATGCTTTTGGGTTTTTTGTACAGACAGGAAGCATATCATGCAAATACAAATTCAAATACAGACCCTTACACGAGAGCCTGCACTTTAACGCACCTTCTGGAATCTCGTTGTCTTGGCTTTAGTGAGTTTGGCAGGCCATCACATTCTGCTAAAGAATACCAGATCAGCATTGCCTGATGTGGAGTAGTCACTGCTGCTGGCTAGTAACACAAGCATGAGGTTGGAACTCAACATTTCTGAAATGTAGGCAAAATCTCTGGGCCTCTAACTCTCTGGAAAATATAATAACAATATTCACCTTTCAAAAGGAATATTCTACCATTTCTCTTGATTTTGTATATAAATTGTTACGTAGTAATAGGCATTGTTATTAAAGAAAGCAATTTTTTTTTTTTTTTTTTTTTTAAGAAATGCAATCTTTGCTGCCCAAAATGTTCCAGAAGATGACAGCAATGTGGTGACAGAAATGGTCTGCCCTGTGGTCAACATTTCTAACAACAGTAAAATAGATGCTCTTGCAGAAGAGTGAAGTTATATGAAAGAAAACTGTCACGAAAGATGAACACCAACTAGACTCTTGTCTTTTTTGCAATTCAGTCATGTATTGCATAAAAGGACCTCTTAATGCCTCATATAATTAGTGTTTTTGCAATGCCTGATCAAAGATTCATCTCCTAATGAATCTGTGAAAAATTTTCTCTTTGCCTTTGATTATAAATGAGAAATGCTGAAATGAATGCAAACTACACATCATCAGGTTGTCAAGTGTGTCAACTCAAGTGTTGAACACTCGGACTACTTACATAAAAACATTTCCATTTGGTCCTTATACAAGACTGCCAAAGTAGGTTCCATAGTTTCTCTAATTCTTAACCAAAGTTTATTGAAACAAACCTAGAATTCCCATAGACTCTCCAGATCTTTAACAGGTAAAGTAATGAGTATCTACTTTTCAGATTTCCAGTGCCAATGTCTATCAAAGGAAATTTGATCTGATGTTTGCTTTATTTGCCACAGTGCTGAATTGCGTCAACTTCATATTTTAATCTAGATTGGTTTGCTCATACATGATCCAAACACTTGGAACTGCCCTATTCCCAGCTTCAGCTCTAGGACAGAAGCCAGAAGAATCTGCTTTGAATGTCATTGAAGCGAATTTGATAGTTATTGACCAGATACTGTTCCATGTTCAGCAGTCACTGGGAACTATTTCTGAAGTATGGGCTTATCTGGCACAATTAAAAATACCAGACTTGCTCGTGGGATTAAGATTAACTGGCATGCATCCATTTTGTCGTTCAAGACTACCATCAATTTAGGACACTGGAAGGTGCATGTTCAAGACAATGAGAACTGAAGGGAGTGCTTACTAAAAGTGCATGCCATCGTTGAGAAGCACACACACAAAAACATATATGAGAGATTAATTTGTGCTTTAAGTCTTAATACTGAAGCAGAAACTCAAAGCAGTGCAAATGGAAAGACAGTACAACGAAAAAGCATTTTTCTCTAATGGGCTTTACAGAATAATGAAAAGTGTGAAAAGTGGATGACATGTGCTTGTTGATGGGTAAATTATTTTCTCTGTGGGAGTGTTCCCTCCAGATCTTGTCTTATCATAAGGATTTTCCTCTCTCCTTGTTCAAAAATGAAAACTACAAACCACATAATTTCATTGCAACTACTTTCTTAAAATGCAGTCTGTTCGAACAAAAGGTTGACCCTTCCTGGATTTTCAAAACTACTGTAATTGCTTTTCACAGAAATTTATTTTAATTGTAATGCTGTTCTGCTACAGCCCTATTGTCTGTGTCCTTCTGAATTGTCAGTTAATTAAATGAAGTAATAAAAGCTGGAAAGCACATTGTTGTAATTCATTTCTACGTTGCAATTGTCTTATCAGAAACAGGGTTATGAATTTCATCTGTTGAGGCACAGAAATAAAATACTAAACAAAAAAGAAAAAAAGAAAAAAATCCATTGCTGTTTCACTTCTGTTACTTACGGCAAAAGTTTGAGGCTATCATTTGTCTCCCATCTATTTCAGAAATGTCCTCAGCATTCTGGTGAGTGTACTGATTAAAAGCAAAGAAAGATTTTCATTCATATTCCAACAAGACTGCATATACTGTATATATAGATCTAATGTCCTTTAATTAGGCTACTTCTTGCCGTATGAATGTCTTCTCCCATCTTTTTCCTTCACATTCCAGTGAGTCTTTGACCAACGAGTCCCACATGCAGTTTGACTGCTTCAGTAGAAAGCAGAGAATGACTTGCCAGCTGGAAAATCTTCTCAAAATGGATAAGACAATTGTCTGACAGCCTTTCCTTCAATAGAAGGAGAAAGCAGAAAGAAGCACTGAACTTCCTTTTAGCCAGTGGACAGTTTCCACTAAACTTTCTAGAATTCAAGGGAAATCAAATAAAACAAGAAAGGCTTCATTAAATATATCAATAGCAAAATAGGTGAATGTGGGCCTGCTGGAAAATGAGGTGCATGCCCTGGTAACCAAAGGATGCAGAGAAGGCAGAGTTACAGAACACCTTCTTTGATTTTTGCTAAGGCTCCTCCAGAATCCCAGACCCTGGAGAAAACTGAGTCTGGGAGAAGGAAAATTTCTCCTTTGTCAAGGAAAATCTGGTCAGAGATTGCCTAGGCAAACTCAACACACACAAATCCATGGGCCCCAGTGGGATGCACCCATGAGTGCTGAGGGAGCTAGCAGAAGTGACTGCTGAACCATTATCATCCATGAAAGATCATGGAGAATGGAAGAGGTGCCTAAGGACTGGAGAAAAGCCAGCATTGCTCTGGTTTTCAAAAGGGGCAAGGAAGACCTGGGAAACTTCAAGCCAGTCAGGCTCACATCTGTCCCTGGCAAGGTAAAGAAGCAGCTTATTCTGAATGTCATTTCCAAGCATGTGGGAAGAAAGAAGCTTATCAGGAGTAGTTAACATGGATTCACTAAGGAAAAATCATAATATTCTTACTGATGATCTTGATGAGGGGATTGAGTACACCCTCATTAAGTTTGTAGGCGATGCCAAGTTCAGAGGAAGTGTTGATCTGCTTGGGATAGAAAAGTTCTACGGTGGGATATGGACAGACTGATTAATGGGCTGAGGCCAATTGCATGATGTTCAACAAGAACAAGGGCTGGGGCTTGTACTTTGATCACAAGAGCCCCATGCAACCTTCAGGCTTTGGGCAGAGTGGCTGGAAAGCTGCATAGAGGAAAAGAATCTGAGAGCCACTAACCTCATCTATCTAACACTAGACCAGGTGCAAAGTCACTCATATTGGCATACTGGAAGTGTCCAGTAGCCACATAACCTGCACAAGACCAGAAACCAGCAGGTCCAAGGTGACAAAAACCCACCAGCACTCTGGGAACACAGGCACAAACAGCCCAGGTGCTGGCACACATGGCTGGGAACAGCCTGGCCCCACAGATCACACACAGCCTATCCCAGTGCTCAGGAGGGCACCAGAGACACTGACTGAGCCTCCACGTCACATTCCCTGGTAGCAAAGCAGTCAGCAGATGATGGTGCCAAAGCTGCTGGCACTTCTCAGAACATGCTGGGGTGCCAAGGCCGCTGATGTCCCACCCTCATCAAGATGGTACTTTCAGCTCTGCACAGGGCTTTCACCTGCAGCTGTATCATGGGACAGAGAGATCAGAGGCACGAGGCTGCCAGAAGCAGGCAGCTCCCTGCAGATAGCAGTTCCCAACCTGAGGATGGGGAGTTCTGAACAAGTCTCTTCTCAATTTTGTCCTGGCTGAGGCTGTCTGATCAGTGTGTTCATGTGTGTTTGGTATCTGAGTGCAGCTAATGGCATCAGAGCACGAGGTGGATGGTCCCTGTGTCTGTGATGCCAGCGACTGGAGTGTGATTTCTGGCTAGCAAAGGATGAGTCGCATGAGCTGGTGAATGTGTGAGGTGGCCTCTGAGGAACAGGCTGAAGCACTGTGAGGGGCAGCCCTGGTGTGAGTGTACTAGTGTGTCTGTAGGGATGGGAGCACAGACAGACCCCTCGGGTCCAGAAATACCTCTTCTCTGGTTGGTTTGTCTAACACCAGGACAAGGAAGCACTCCAAGAGTCTTCAGGATTGCTGAAAGAATTTGGTCTGGCATTTGTAGTAGAATTTGATCTGGCATTTGTAATTTCAATCTTAAAATCTTCAACAGCGAAACACAAATCTCTTCCAAGATTCCTGAATTTCTTCATAGAGGTGTTGAAAATTCTCACCCCTTTCTACTCTCACTACAGAATGTGCAGCATCAAGAATACAAGCTTCAAATCTAGTGAGACATGCTGCATTCTTATATCCAGAAAATCCAACAGAAAAATGTCCCTGTTTTCACAGGTAGGTCCTGGAAGCTTATCTCAGTGAATGATTTTGGCAGCATCACAGAGATGTTAATTCTTAAGGCAGTAGCACTGGTTACTGATTAACACTCCTATCACAATTTCATGTCCAAGCTGTTTAATGCTACAGCATTTGCAGCCAGGGAAGAAGTGCCCCTGGTGGATATTGAGCCGAGACAAAGTGTGCTGTCCACAGACAACCTTTCTGGGTCTGCTCATTTGTACAGCTGTGAGCTGGGACGGAGCTCATTTTCATTCTAGATGCTGGTGCAGTGCTGCACTTTGGATTTGTGATGAAAATGATGCTGATGACACGCCAACAGTTTAGTTACTGCAGCACAGTGTTTGCACAGCGCCGAGGGCTTCTCTAATTCCCCCACTGCTCTGTCAGCCAGGGGGCTGGAGTGGGAAGAAGAGAGCAAATGACCTGTTTTCCTTCACTTGTGTGTAGCTCTGCCTTTACCCCTTATGCTGTTTGTTTCAACCCACCAGGTCTTTCACCTCAACTTTCCATTTCTCTCCTCCACCTAGCTGTAGGGGTGTGAGCAAGCAACTAGATGGTGCTGAGCAGCCTAAATGCAGACCGTCACAACATGTCATAAGTTTTCTAGATGAGTCGTGAAGGCCCATGCTTCCAACTGGGCCCTGCCACAGCTCACCCCTACTGGGGCTTCTCCAGAGGCTGAACTGGTTGGTTGCTCCTAGGGACAGCCTTTGTAAGCATAAAGGTTTGGCCACCATCACTCCTGACTCTGCCCACAGCATGTCAGATCTGCTTCTCATCACAAGCTCTGCTCCTCCTGCTTAGGATGGGGATGGGACTCCCTCTCTCTCCCTGCACTACTTTTCACAGTGTTTTTTGGTGGCTTTGTCATGGTTTTCTCTCTGCAAAAGGTCCCTCAGCATGAGACTCCACTCTGAAGCTGAGACCTCTCTTTGAGGTCTTCAAGCCCCATGCCTTTGTACTCTTCATAGAAATTCTAAGATATGTCATACTCAGTGGGCTGAATGTGATTATAAAACATTCAGATTTGTGGTGTTTGAGCTTAATCTTCTGAATTGCTATTGCATTTATTCAGAACATAACCCATTACTTGAAACAGAAAACTCTGTGGGACCAAAGTCCAGCTCTATGGATTTCTGTTTAAATCATACTTCTGGCTCCACTGCCCAGTCCCCTGTGAACTTCGTCAGGAAAGAATGAGAAGTACAGCTTTCCTCTGACACGTTAATATCTAGAATTAAAATCTAAAATCTAGACATAAGGAAGAAATGAAAATTTCAATTATTTCTCTTAAGACTTTGTCCCAAAGATGGGTTCTTTCTCTAAAATTCATAGGTGTAACAAATACTATCTCTAATTCTGGCTGTAAATGAGAAGGAGGTCAATGGATCCAGAGCAGTGAGCTTGATGCAGTTTGCCAACTGCATGACGGTTGAGTAGAGAGGTTGGGAATTACATCACAGCCACCTTGCCAAAACCCACAGAACTCAAATGCATGGTCTATGATCATTTTCCTCCTGTGGCTCTCTCAGTAATACCACTACGCTACCTACAGATTCAAGCTAAGTGTTTGCCCAGATCTTGCTCAAAATCAAACTAACAGAAGTCTTTCATAATTGTTAAGACAATTTAAAAATTGTAGCATAAGCTGGTATCAAGACTCAAAGAGCTAATGTAGCCACAGCAAATACACAACAAAAAAGAGGGAAAGGGCAGTAGTTATCCCTGGGAGTTTCCCAGATAACTGCCTAAAAGTTGCCCATCACAAAAGTCCTGTTGGAAACTTTCTATCATTTTAGGGAGGTTTGGATGTGACCCTTGAGTAAAACGCTCCTGAATCAGGGAGACTGTGAACTTTCTGTAAAGACAGCAGTACTCAGCCAGCACACATGATCAGCATTTCTCAAAAATGGCTTGCTGAATTGGGTGTAAAACAAGTTTTTAAAGATGCAAGATGAGGTAAGGTGGCTGCAGCTGGTTCTAACAAGGAGTTGCAGGCTTGTCTGTCTAACCTAAGGACAACCAGGTCTCACAGCAACTGATAACCTCATCTGCTTTCTGTATGCTGCAACTGGAGAGGGGAGCAGAGAGCACGTGGCACCTCCAACAGTCAGTTTATACTCTCTCATGCAGATGAATCACTGATTGGATTGTGTTTGGATGGTCCAATCTAATGACTGCAAATTATGATTTTGGTAAAACTTTGTTGCTGATGCAAGTAAGAAGGTTTTCTTGATGGCTCTTTTCCAAATGGAACTGAGATGAGGGTCGGGGAGGCTTAGGATCGGTGTTAAAGCAAGGCCTCCGAGAGAAAGGCTCAAACCTGATAGAGAATCTAAGCAGATTTCTGTATTATACTATAGAATATTTAAAAAAAAAAAACCACCTACACTAATTTATCCCCAAGTGTAACACAAAGTTTAAGTCAAAGTATGGACTGTACTGAAAGAAAACAGTTTTCCATCAAGTCTGAACCACTTTCAGCATTCTCACAGCACATGGTAATTCTGTAGAAGAGATGCAAATTCATTACTGATACAAATCTGTAGAACTTCATCAAACTTACTAGGGCTCCTCTCTTTTAAACTAGTTGAGGATTATGTCTCAAATCACTTAGTCGTAACAACATGCTGTACGCCAAGAGAAAATTAGTGGAGGAAATAACATAAAATTGGTGCTTTACTGATTTTCTGTGATAAACAACTTATCGTAAGTATTTAAAATCCATTATAACTTTTTATTTATTCTTAAACACAGTGTACTAATTTTTTAATGCTAAAAACATTCAGTCCACTTATTTACATAATTGCTGCAGTGCATCCTGGTAAAAATTGTGACTCAAGATACTTATAACTGGTGGCATAAATGCATGTTTAGATGAATTAAGAAGGAAAACAACAGAAAAAAAAAAAGCCTTTCAGTGCAAAATAAGATATAATAATTAACGCAGAGAAGAGGAAAGAAAAATGGCAATTTGGGCAGAAAAAAAAGCTTTCCATAAGAAGTGAATGCTAAGACATCATAACAGTCGGAGTAAATGTTGAGTAAGATGCTCTGGGTAAAACAAATAGTGTTGCAGTGTTGCAATGATTAAAATATTGTCTATGTTTAACTGTAATTGGCAGCAGAAGTGTGGTTTTTTTTTTTTTTTTTTCCTAGAGATGAGAATAATGGAAGTTTGAAAAAAAGTGATGCAGTCTGGGAAAATGAATGATTATTGCAGCTTTTCTGTCATTAATTTATCTGTTAAGTGTATGTCCTCCTACATAGTTGAGCTCTGTTCCAGATGTGTGTATGTAGCAGCTACAGACTTCTGGGCTCTTAGAAGAGATGAACTGAATGCACTAACACTGCCTGCCAGCTGAGAGGAATTAGGTAAAACAATGGCTCCTATCCTGCTACACAATAGGCTTTATTAGAGACTTGACATTCCCTCTTCTCACATATACAGATGAACTGTAAACCAAGGGGGAGAAATGAGTCCATAAATTGGCCTAACATAGGCCATAGAGTTTCTTATTCCATCTTTCAACCTGTCTTCACAGGAGATGTGATTCAGCCCTACGATCATCCTTGTCATCCTCTCTGGACCCACTCCATCAGCTTCACATCTTTCACATCAGTGTTGAGGGTCTTAGGCCTGGATGCAGTACTCCAGCTGAGGTCTCATAAGGGCAGAATCAAGGAGGACAGTCCCCTCCCTCTCCCTGCTGACCACCCCTTCTTCGGATGCAGCCCAGGATGCAGTTGGCCTTCAAAGCTGTAAGCGCACATTGCTGACTCATGTTAAGTTTTTCATCTACCAGGACCTATGAGTCCTTCTCAGCAAGGCTATTCTCAAGGGCTTCTTACACAGTCTGTAAACTTATCTGGGAAAAGTTCTAAGTATTTTTTCACATGTACACTTGAACATACAGATCTTGCAGAGTGTAATACAATGTGAAGAAAAAGAGAGATGAAGTTGAAACCTTCATGGTTCATGGGTAAGAGCATCCTTTGCTGGGCACAAAGAAACCTGAAATAACTTCGTAGATACAGAATCATAGAATGTCTTAGGTTGGAAGGCACATTATAAAAGTCATCAAGTTCCAGTCCCCTCCTGTGGGTAGGGTTGCCACCCTCTAGGTCAAAGTACCCAGGGCACATCCAACTAGAACATGAATGCCTCCAGGAATGTACATCCACAACTTCTTTGGGCAACCAGTTCCAGTGTGTTACCACCCTCTGAGTGAAGCATTTATTCCTAACTGCTAATCTAAATTCGTCCTCTTTTAGTTTAAAACCCATCCTCCACTATTAGACTATGTCTAATTTGTCCATTAGACCAATCACTCTCTTTCCTGCTTATAAGCTCCCTTCAAGTACTGGAAGACTGCAATGAGGTGTACCCAGAGCCTTTTCTTCTACAGACTGAACAAACCCAACTCTTTCAGTCTTTCTTCCTAAGAGAGGTGCTCCACCCCTCTGATCATCTTCATGGCCCTCCTTTGGACCTGCTCCAAAATCCAAAATCTCTTTTTCGTGCTGGAAGCCCTAGACTTGGATGTGGTACTCCAGACAGGACCTCATGAGGGCAGAATAGAGGGAAACAATCCCCTCCCTGCCCTGCTGGCCACCCTTCTTTTGATGCAGCCTGGGATACTGTTGGTCTTCTGGGCTGATAGTGTGCACTGCTGGCTCGTGTGCAGACTTTTGTCCACCAGGACCCCCAGGTCCTTCTCTATAGGGGTCTTCTCAGTGAGTTCTTATCCCAGTCTTGTACACATCTCGGATTGCCCCAACTCAAGTGCAGAACATTGCACTTGGCCTTGTTGAATCTCATTATCTTCATGTGGGCCTGCTTTTCAAGCAATACAAAAATAATCCAGTCCAAGAATTAGCTCCACATAAGGCCACCCAAAAATCTGATTTTCACAAACAGAAATGACTTACCTTTGCTTTTAAAGGACAGTAATGGTCAAGAAACATGTCACAGAGTATCTCATGTATCGGTAGCTAACTCTGAAATGACCTGTCTGGACATGGTCTGGATAGCTATAGTGGGGCTAGAGATGTGCAGGAGGTTTTGCTCAGTCTGCAATCCAGCAGTCAAGACTGGCGTATCCGTTACCATCTGGGACAACCATAGTTGCAGATACTTGCAGCACAGAGGTAGTGGAGGAACTGTAAGACACATAGAGCACTGATGTAAACTGTTGTGCTTAAAATAGCATACCTAATTTCAAGCTCAAATTAAAAATTAAATCCATATGTATTCACCAGTGCTTTCAAGGTGCATTGGTTAGACTTTTGTTTAAACATGATCAAAATAGCACAGATGTTTACATTCAGGGATGCACTTCACCCTTGTGAGGTAAGAAAAAGAGTTTCTGTGCTTGCTTCCATCTCACTGAATTATTTCATTCACTCTTTCTAATACGTTAAACCTTGGATCTTGACGCATCAAGCCAAATAAGACAGACACTGTGAGGTATCAGTACACAGCCTACAAAGACCATGTTTACAGATTGTGTAGAGGCAACACCATGAAACAAGACAAACCACCAATGGTTCTGTTGATTTTAGTACTACAATTTGTTTCATAAATAAGCAAAAAAAGGTGGCATTTCAAAAATAATATTTAAACATATAAAAATCACAGCTGTGGAAGAAAGTGGATGATGACAGCTGTGTAATCAGTGTAATCTGAACTTGCTGTTCTTCATGGATAACTGCAACGCTACTGATCTGCTGTGAGAAGAAAGGAAAATGCTGCTTTTCAGGAACTCTAGTTACTCTTTGCCTGCCCCAATTCTAGAGCTGAAAATTATTTACTTTCTGATTTGTTTATTTTTAAACCACAACTGGGTTTCAGTGCTCAACAGAGGCACTAAAATCACCTCTAGAACATCATGGATCGAAGCTGCCATCCCAGCATAGAAGCGTATTTACATAATCTCTCTGCAATTCTATTGACTTTCATACTACAGGAAAAGGAAAACACTAAAATACAGCTCGGGGGGGGGGGGGGGGGAGGCTGTCATCTGGTACAGTGACATTCCTGGACCAGCTGTATCCTCCTGGCTTTGTAGTGGACTTTATATTACGTGTGATTTGTTTGTGTCCTACAAAGCCAGCAGCCTTCAATGCTCTCCTTGCTCATGACAGGATCAAGAAAGCCTTCTATACCCAAGTGTGTCAACTTGGTGCTTTTCCTCAACCTTGAGTTATTCTCTCTCATATTTTTTTTTTAATATACTCAGAAAAAAAGAGTGTTTGCAAAGAAACTGACAGAAGCCTGGGGGCTAGCAAGCAAGCCAGATGTTCTTGGGCTTTCTTTGTTTCACAGCCATTATTTTCTTGTGTGCCCAAACTACTAATTCTAATTTTAATCTTGTATTTCTATCAGCAGACACATTGCTTCTGACAAAGGACTTGCAGTGCTCCCTTGAAGGAGATTTTATCAGTTGTTGTCTGGTATTGTCAGCTGCTGTCACCCCACTTTGTTCAATGGCACCTGGCAGACAACTCCATTTCTCAGTGAAAGCAAAACTTTTCACCGTGTTCTTACCAAACTTAGGCAATTATCCTTATTCCTTTTAAACATGGGTGGCATCATTCCTTGTCAGTGTGAAGACTCCTGAATTTCAGTCCTGAATGTCTTTTGAGTGGTTCAGTGCTGTATAAAAATATCGGTGGAGTCTGTCATAGGAAATTTTGTTAGAGGTGGGTAAAAGAAACCTCATTATATTTATTTCAGCTGAGAAAAGAAATATAATTATTTATCAAGAAAAAAATATTTTACATACAAGCAGTAGTGCTTTACAAGTACAGTAAAGTACAAGTACAGTAGTGCTTTACAAGTTTCACACAGTTGTAGTGATGTAGAGTCTCAAAACTGAAACTACTTCCTGAAACTATAATGTGTCTCCAAAGGTACTATCCATTTCACTTGTTCACCATTCAGTCTAACACTGGTATGAATGCCATGGTTAGACAAAGAAGAACATAACGTGGCAAATGTAGAAGTCAGCTAAAGGGTCAACAACACAGCAACTCAGAGATTCTTATTTACCCCCTGTGAATTCTGTTTTACAGAGGAAGTTGCTAAGAGAACAGTATTTTGAATGCTAGCATAAAAAAAAATAAAATAAAAAAAAGTAAATAAAGCTATTTCAGTTTCCTCCTTTCCCTGTCAAACGAGAAAGTACATTGTTAAAAATCTGCTACCTACAGAAACAGTTTTGGACAAGAATTTAAATGACACAAGGAAAGTTGTTTTTTTTTTTTCTTATCTGAAGAGAGAGAGCTAGAGAAATCGTGGAACCACGTCTGGTTTTAAAAGGAACAGAGTTAAATACATAAAGTCACATCTGAATTTTGAGGTTGAATAAGAGTGGAATTTTTGGTGTTCCTGTTAAGCTTTCATTTCTCCTACATTGTTTTTCAGACATTGTGAGAGTACCCTGGAAAGGAAGCAAAATATATGAAGCAGGAAGCCATGAAGCAGGATATATAAAAGAAGATATATATACAAGAGAAGAGCTGCCACAGGTTGTTGAGGAGTTAGAGTGTGTGTAGAGAAGACCACTGGGTTGACTGGAGCCAAGCCTAAGAGCTAGATATTGCTTCTGAAGGGGTACACTGAGGTCAAAAAGAAGTGCCTATGAACTCTTTCTGGTTCTAGTCTATCAGACCACTTTTTTTCTTCATTAGGTTGGAAGGGACCTCAAGGATCATCAAGTTCCAACTCTCCTAATACAGGCAGGGTCACAGGGTTGCCAGCCACAAAATCAAGAGCTAGATCAGATTGCTCAGGGCCCCATCCAACCTGGCCTTAAACATCTCAAGGGAAAGAGTATCCACAACCTCTCTGGGCAGCATGCCAGCACCCCCCTCACCACTCTCAGTAAAACACTTCCCCCTGACATGTAATCTAAATCTCCTTTCTTTTAGTTTAAAACCGTTTCCCCTTGTCCTATCACTATCCACCCATGTAAAAAGTTGATTTTCCCTGTGTTTATAAACTGCCTTTAAATACTGGGAGGCTGCAATGAGGTATCCCCACAGCCTTCTCTTTTGCAGGCTGATCAAGCCCAGTTCCTTCAGCTTGTCTTCATAGGAGAGGTGCTCCAGAGCTCTGAACATATTTGTGGCCCTCCTCTGGACCTGCTCCAACAGCTCCGCGTCTTTCCTGTGCTGGGGGCCCCAGACTTGGGCACAGTTCTCTAGATGGGGCCTGACAAGTGCAGAGTAGAGGGAACTCACCTCTCTGTCTCTGTTGGCCACTCCTCTTCCGATGGAACCCAGGACACCACTGACCTTCCAGGCTGCAAGCGTACACTGCTGTGCTATGTTAAGGTTTTCATCAATGTGGACCCCTAAGTCCTTCTCCCAGTTTGCATACAGATCTGGAATTAGCTCAATCCAAGTTCAAAACCTTGCACTTGTTGAACCTCGTTAGGCTCACAAGAGCCCATCTTTCAAGTCTATCAAGGTCTCTCTGGATGGCTTCCCTTCCTTCTGCTGTATCAACTGCACTGCTCAGCTTGGTTTCACCAGCAAATTTGCTGGGGATGCACACAATCTCATCATCAATGTCACTGATAAAGTCTTAAAGAATACCATACCCAAGATGGATCCCTGGGGGATGCCACTCAGTAATGACCTCCACCTGGACACTGACCACAACCCTCTGGCTGCAAATTCCAGCCCGTTCCTTCTCCACTGAACAGTCCAATCTTCAAAACTGTATTTCTACAACTTAGAGAGATCTGCTAGACTTAGCTTGACAAGTTGAGAATGCTATTTTACATTCTAAAAATACCATCTTCATATAATATTTTTTTTCATTTCAAATCTTTCTGGTCTTCATAAAGCTGCTCCATACAGAAGGAAGTTCAGGCTTAGATGACTGAGAGCCCCAATAGACTTGAAGAGCTGTCACAGAAGAGCAGATAGATGGAAAAGGTTGGACATAAATGGCAGAGTCCACGTGAGGGCATCTGTTATGTAGAAAATAGACCACAGCTGCAGGAAGAAGAGGTAAAGCAGCCCAAATGGGTGCTGACCTCCTGTCAGTAGGTTGGAGGCTTGTCTGACTCCTTTGTGACAGCCTGCCTCTGGAGCTCAGCCTGGTCTCACAAGATGTTTTCATACCTGTTTTTGTAAGCAACAATGAAATCTGGTAGAGTTTAGAGTGTGTAGATGGGATCCCCAAGTGGGAAATAAAAAATGTGCTTTATCAATCCACTTCTTAAATTTTATGATTAAATTTTTAAAAGTTTGTGCTTCAAGAATACAGAATGCTCTTTAAACCATGCTTGGCCAATCCTCATATAGCTTCTCTGTAAATAAGAACCTGTCAGATTCTATTTTTGGGACATAAGATCTTTTGATCCTGTGCAGATAAAGATTTCATGATTCTCTTACAAGCCTTTGTTTATGGAGAATCTGGGACTGCTTCTCTTTGTGGTTAGTGGAGACAGGACTTTATTGGCTGAAGTGATCAACCTAGCCTCCTTGTGTTTAGTGAGGTCAGCAGTGAGTACATAATACGTAAATACCTTTGGAAACTCTGGCACTAAAGAAAAAGGCTATATCATTAAATTTGTCATTGGCCAGATTCAGTTGCCCTTCAGAGATGAACCTCAACTATTAATTTTTGGGCACATGCTTGTAACAGGTAAATTTCCTGTTACAAGGCACCTCAACAAGGATTTTTAGTTTGTTCTCCCACAGAGATCGTGCGTAGATCACTCCAAAAGTAATGCCACCTACTTATTTCCCTGGAAACTACAACGGATACAAAGAGCACAATAACACAATTTGATATAGCAAATTCTCAACTCAAAAACACAGTTTTTCAACATAACCACTCAGTTGTGCCTCAGTAAGGTAGTCCAGCAGACCATTATTTACAAGTCTTCTCCCCTAGTGGCTTATTCACATATTATGCATATGTATTATACTTCTACCCCCTGCACATATGATTAGACCATCATCTGGTATAAGTTAGCACTATGATTTCTTTATGTAGTATCTGATGAGCTGAGGCATGGACTGGAAAGCTGAAGAAACATTCTTCGACTGATTTCTCTGATCTTCTGAGTTCCCAACCATTTCAATTTATAACTAATGGATAAGATTCTACCAGATTTACTAGTTCTATCAATACAGTGATTAACAGTCTGCTCTTTTTCTTAACTATGACTTGTCCACGCCCAAGGCTCCCACTTATATATTTAAAAGCATCTGCAAACTATTTTACTTATGGTCCAAACAAAATATGCTGTTTTAAATACTATGACATTGGATTTCCACAAACGAGACTCCATGTTCTTCTCTAGACATACCATTTTTCTCTTCACTGTGGAAACAAATCAGTCTGATGCAGAGAAGATAAAGTTGGTCATTAACTAAATATTTATCTGTGTAGGGACACTCCTCTTAGGTATATGCAACTCAGGTATGCTTATTCAAGAGGCTAAAAATTAAAATTTGAAAAGGCCTGTCTGTGATATGCTTTTCTTCCAGAAAATTCTGATTTACAGATAAGCCAGTGAAGTGATATTAATGTAAAAGGAACATCAGATTTATGGTCTCATTCCACATTTTTGAGATACCATTTCCCTTTCTGACATGAATGCAACTGGGAACATGTCAGGATGGATTCTGGATGTACTAGGAGTGCTGACAGCTGTATGAGTGTTAAGCCCATCAAGTATAATTTACTATTGACAAAGGCAAAATGATGGTTTAGCAGCCCCTGAGTGTATTCAGTTTTGAGGAAGTACTTGCAAGATACACTAAACAGTATTAATCAGACTTTCTCAGAAAGTGTCTTGATAAGTAGTGCTTCATGCTCATCAAAGTCACATATTTTGAATTATACTGTTTACAGCAAGTTGCATTATACATAAAAAGCAATGTTTAAGTATCACATAAAATTTTATTCTCCAATAATCAAAGTTGTATGCTCTTAGTGGAGAGAAGAGTCACTCTAAGAGAACATAAGGCTTGGTATGTATCTGTGTGTGGGAGGAAGCCACAGAAATTTATTCAGGCTCCTAATGTAGTTCAGTGCATCAGTATGAGTTAAAACAGAAAGCAAAATTCAATCTGGGAAGAGAATCTTAGCAGCTGTCTAAAGAAATAATAAAGAGGAATTCAAAGCATTTTGAAAAAGTGCTTCTGGAAGACAGCGGTACAGAGGTCACTTCCATGTTTGTTTGTTTGTTTGTCTGCTTTAGGCACATCTATTTATTTCCTCCTTTTTCTCAAGCACGTGTGCTTTTATTACAATGATCTCTTTCAAAGGCACACTCAGAAAAATGATAACACAATGCCATATCCTGGCCAAATCCTCTGCTTTTGCCTTTTGCTCCTCCCCTAGTGGTTGAATATTTCCACTACATTTGCCTTGACCCCAGAGAAAGTAAAGAATCTTATTGCAGAAAGCTTAGAATGCTGACTTTTGAAAGGACTGAAAAAAAATATGAGTTTCAGGGCAGAACTGGGACCACTTAGAGATGAGGCAGGCAAGGTAGTCGATGTCATTAAGTGAATGGGTTTTATCTTGAATTTCTGATCATAGGTGTTCTTTTACTGATAGCGATAATTCATTTTAGAAGAGTTAGAAGAGGCCTTTTCCAAATATTTGTGTGCTATAAAGTAATTATCAGGCTTTTCAGGCTCCGAAATAACTATTGTACAAAAAAATCTCTTTTTAATTGTGGGAATTATTTCTTTTTTCCTATTTCAACTTTTCTTATAGCTTCTGTCACAAATACACTATTTTTAAGGCAATTCTTTAATGCCTTATCTTTCTTTTAAAATTATTCAGATTTCTAATCTTAGCTTATTTATGAAAAAAAAAAAAACTTTATTCTTCAAAGGCATATGGTTTTACTTAAGTAAGCTAGGCAGTTCCTGTTCTAGAATTAGTGTTGCTTGCAAGTTCAAAAGAATTTTTTGTTGAACATTTCATCTGTGAATCTAATGATTTTAAATTGCTGATCTATATGACAGCAGGTGAGCCTAGAGAAGCAGTGCTTGTGAAGATCGGACTGAGCATATGTCATGCACATCATGTTGGACTATTTGTTCTATCAACAACCAGTGTCCATAGCTTTATTTATATGAGAGTTCAAGCGTTAGCAACATAAAATACCGTATCTATTAAGGGATTACATTTTTAAATGTGGTTAGGCAGTGGAACAGACTCCCTGGGGATGTGGTCATAAGCTGAGCTGCCAGAAGTTCATGAAGCATCTGGACAGTGCTCTCAGACATATGGTGTTATTTTGTGTGATCCTGTGCGGAGCCAACATCTGGACTCAGTGATCCCTGTGGGTCCCTTCCTATGTGGGGCATACTATAATTCTATGCTTTGGCCTGATTTACTCCTTGCCTGTGGTGGTTTCCATTAGGTTAAAGTCCTGAAGCCATGGTCATAACAGCTTGCAGATGATTATTTGATTCGGTAATGGAAAATACAATCAAAGTGCTGCTAGATGTGCCCTTATCTGTGCTGATTTCCTTTTTTGATATAAGTGCCAGCAGTCTGCATTGAGGATGAAAATGATTCAGTTTGTATTTAAGATCTCTCTGGTGCTATAAGTGTTAGATCTATAAGTCATGGCGATGGTTGTTTTTTTTTTTACAGATCAGACCAAGCTAATGATCTGATTCCTGCCAAATTATTATGCAGAATTAAAGCTAGTTTTAATTATAGGTTATTGTAGACTGAGTATACATGATCTATCATAAAGCCTGCTGGGACAAAGTTACCTTTCTCTTGCCCAAAAAGCACCTTTTATTTTCTTTTTCTTTTTTTTTTTTTGGTGTATCTGAAGTGAAAGTTGTCCATATTGAACATTTCAAATCTAGGGACCAGGCACTTTTACTCTTGTATTGGGATCTAATCCCATACTTGTTAAAGATCTAATGAGGGCCCTAGAGAAAAACTGAAATTACAGCAATCTGTGGAACTGTTTGACTGGAAGAGATCTGTCTACACTAATGCAAAGGCATTCACCTGAAAAAAAGCCACTGTACCCGTATTTAAGAAAATTCCTCTTTTTACAGAGAAAAAAATATGTCATTGAAAAGGTATAAAATGCAGTAGACAGTTCAGTAGTAGACAAAGGTTGTATAAAATACAATTTAGCACAGTAACTATATGAGTGGGTGCTTATAAAAATTTGTTCCCACTTCCAGGTTAAATTTAGCTGCTTGGTGCCAGATTAAAAAGCTGTTATGATGAGTATTATAGCATCACACATTTAAAACAGACTGAAGCACTGGCAACCAAAAAAATTAGGTAGCTTGTACACTAGCAATAGGTGTGATGGCTGCTTGCAGAGGATCCTGATTTTGGTCACTCTCAAAAGTTACTAGCCTATGAAAAATGGTGAAAGCAAAACCATAAGAAAATCCAACAGGATAAATAGTGAGTAAAACAAAAGTTACAACATACAGGCTTGAAATTCAGAGGTAGATTTAAGAATTAGGCATGAGAGAGTCAATGGAATGAGTGATGAGATTGTTTTAATCATTCTATAATTTATCAAGTATTTCAGATAATGATCAAGCCTTATCTATGAGTGATTGCATGTTAACTATAAGGCACTTATAGGCTGTCCAGGGACAACTGCCTCACAAACACAAGGGCCTTCCTTTTGCATGGTTGGGCTGATTAATAATATTCTGAGGCTGCATTATCCAAGATCAAGTGCTGGTAATATCCTCTCTCCTATTTATACCATTTACAATTTGATTAGTCACTTCTCTGTTTCTATGAGATATATCTAACATTCTGCTTTAGAATGAATACTCAGGGGTAGCTCTGAATCAGTGAACTGCCATTGTCTTCTTCTCTGATATGATGAAGTATGAAAGCCTGTTGAGTTAGGGGATGAAGGGTAAATATGGGCTGGCTTTAAGGGAAGCCAAGACAAAAGAATGTAGCAAACAGGATGTGCAGTAGACAAGGGTTAACCATTGCATAGGAATGTGAGTAAAGAGAGGACAAGATAAGGGTTAACTATTGTATGGGAATGCAGGTAAGCAGGATGAGAGGCCAGATAGGAAAAGAACATCTTGAAACTCTATTGTAAACGAGAAGAAAACATCACACAAGGAACAGGTCGGGATCGAATAACTTTGGTTGAAGATGATGAGCCTTCATCCCATGACCACCAGCAGGAGACCCCCACTGCCCACAGCGGTGCAAGAGGGAGGGACTGTATGCTGATGTGTTCTCAGAAATGTAATGAATATGTATACGAATTTCAGGGAAAACACTGATTATGTATTAGTTCAGCCTATATCTGTACCAAGCTTTTGTCCTACGGTGTGCAAGTTTGGAGGAGCTATATCCCCTTGCACCGAGCTTGGAGCCAAATGCTGAATAAAAGCATACCTGCTTTACAACCTAACCCTGGGTTATAGAGTTTGATTCTGTAAATCACTGTAACCCTAAAAAGAAATTCAGATTCTGGTCTGACCTGAGGGGCCTGCAGAATGTCTTTACCAAGAAATTCAGAGAACTGGTACCTCAAATTTTTGCTCTTAGAAAACGTAGCTGCAAGGATAACCAACACAATGAGTGCACAGTGCAACAGATGTTATTTGTGCTCTGTGAATCTGTGTTTGGGCAAATTTACCTGGACTCCAAGGTTGAAATTCTGAGAAGCAATATGAAGAATAACACAGAATATAATGGATGCATCCTGTGACTGTGTAATTCAGAAAGCTGCACTGTTCTGATTCAGACCCTTCCAAGTGGGATAAAAAGCCTTCTTCTCATCCAAATACAGGTCAGAAACTGGAGGAGGTAGTCAGAAGAACTTCTGGCATTAAGGCAGTTTTGTCTGCGTTCATACTACAAGGTTCATCAGCTGAATGTACGTGAAATTCATGAAATACAAACTCTGTCCCTAGGCCACCTCTCTGACTGAAACTGCTCCACAACTTTGACAGATTTTCTGTACAGAGTCCACCATGCAGTAAGAGCAATGACTAACACAGCTATATTCTCTTTAAGGAGACTGAAAACATCTTAGAGGGATGGTTGCAATAGCAGTATCAATTTCTGAACTGTGAGCAATGTCATTGGTGCTGGGGTTTTTGTACCTCTCCAGAAAATAAACAGCAGAGATTCCCAGTGTGGAGAACAGTGATGGGTACTTATCCCAACTGCCCCATCCAGGACAAAGTGCAGCTTAAAACCCCAGATTTTCACTGATGTAATAACACTGAATACCATGCACATTAAAATGGGAAGTCTCCTCATGAACTTTGTAAAAGAGAAAGGACTTGTCATACGTCCTTCTTTAACAACATGGATTCAGGATTTCTTTTTATCTTTTAAAACCGTGTGGAAAATTTCATCACAATACTAACACCTATTTCTTGCATGCTTGCCATGACAGCCAGCTAGGTGTGTTGCCAGCCCATATCTTGCTAACACCAACTTTGCTTCAGCAGTGCTACTCGTAAGTAGCCATTCTTCCCCTTCTCCATGATCTTCTTAAGCTTAAAGACGTTCTACTTATCTTTTCTAACCAGGATAGTTGTGTTTTCCTTTTCCCTCCTTCCCTTCTGAATGTAAACATCACAGTGTGGTTAGACTAACTCATGTATTATGCATTTATCTTGTATGGTGAACATTATGCATCATGTATCATGTTTTTACTTGTGACAAAAACCACTTGTGCACTCAGAACAAGTGCAAAAATCAAATGATTTGGAGAAATTAATTCAAGTGATGCCTGAGTATTTGGAATTACTAAGACTGAGGTTAGCAAGTGCATGGTCTGAGGTCCAAAGTCCCAGTGAGAAGCATGCACACACACAGAGCTAAGGGTATTAATAAATTCAGAGTTTGTTCTGACAGAAAATGAAATAAAAGAACATAATAGTACAAACATTCATATTTTACTCTATGGTTCCTTAAAACTATTTGTTGGTAAAATAAAATCCCCACTATAAAGAAAGAATTATGTCTTTGATCAGTCCTCTGTTAATTTTGCGACTCTCAGTTTCAAGATATGATAAGCCTCTTCCACCATACCACCAACACCCACCTCCGATGCTGTGGGCCAACATCATAAAATAGGAGGCATTACTTTTGGAGCAACCCTTCTATGCCTAAGTTTTGGGGTGAATGGTAGCAAGGTTCCTGGTGTCAGATTTGAACCTGTTTGCTTTCCCTTGTTTCCTCATTTCTTTTGCTTCTTTCTCTGTGCTGTTGCTACGTGCAGACACAGTATTTAGATCTTAAAACTTGCACTGATTCTTATGGAGGCTTTTTAGATTTACACATGTTAATAAAATAGAGCAGAGAATAAAACATTGCTGCTAATCCTGAGCTGAGTGCGAGGAGCAACAGACAGCCTCTTCTCCTGGGAACAAAGAAAAGACTCCAGAGTGCTGTTCCTTTGGAAGTCTCACCTGCAGAAGTATCATCAGCAGGTGCTTGAAGGTGTCCACAGGAGAAGGCAGCATTGCTGCACCTGAGAGGATTTTCATTATCATGCATTCACATCTTGTGTTCATCACAAGTATTGCAATCCTTGAACTGACACAGATGTGTTCAGCTAAGAGAAGCCTTTGAGACAGACTGCCAGCAAGGACTATCGGTTCCTTACTACCAGCAGCTCCTGCCTGATTCGCCCTTAGGCGTGTCTGGGCAAACTGCACTCTTCAGCCTTTGGATCTTCAGATCTGCTTCAGCCTGCATGGCTCTGAGCTGGTGAACTGCCAGATGTGAGCTGGGAGCTCATCATTGCACATGGGGGCTCAAGCATGTCCTCATTAAGGCAAACTGATGTACTGTATACAACATCACTTATCCCTGCATCTTTTCAGGCACAGAATTTTAAAGAAAACTTCTTGTTCACACTTAATAACCACTGTCACAATGACTAAAAAGCACTACGGGGAAAAAATAGATATATTTCAGAAAATTGGCTCCCTTCTACTCTGGATTATGCCCACACAAATTACAGTACAAGACTGAGGGAAGATGATAGGTGTAGGGAAAAAAAGTTGGATAGCAAAATTTAACACAGTCATACTGTGATCACCAGATGCAGGACCAACTCTAACTGTGGGCCCCTGTGTTGTTAGCAGCTGCTTTCTGATAGGCCTGCTCTGTGGTCTTTGTTTAACTCATCCTTGTCTCCCAACAAAAGTAATGGCTGCTACATAGGCAGTATTTCTGAACAGCAAAACACTCTGGTAAATTAATGTTGCCTTGAGTTCAGCAGTTGCAGCCTTGACAGATCCTTCTTATTATTTCTTCAGTCTTGAGCACGATGATAAACAGTAGAGTCAGAATTTACTAGACAAGTCATCAGTGATTCTCAAGGAAATTCCGACTCAGTCTTGGCTAGCAGTAAGCAGGGCAAACCAAATATATTTTAAAATGCACTCTCCTATCATATATTTTAATACAAGTTTGATCTAGTGACTTTGCAAGTCTCTAAAAAATTTAGGTTTCCATCATTAATAATTTATGCTAAAACATCTATTTGTCTATCCTGGTGTGGTACTTCACCTTTTTTTTTCCCCCCTTCTTTTTCACAAGTGAAATCTGCCTGTCTGAATAAAATGGGTATTAGTAAATCATTGTTTGTCTGCCCTGAAGGAGAATACAACAGGATCAGACAATTCTGCATGGAAGAGAACTAAGTACTGATTTGAAAGTGAATGATACACAAAAGAAGGGTTTTTTTTCAAAAGCACTCTTGGAAATATTAATTAAGATGCACTCACTGTTAGTTCTCTCTGAATTCTGGTTTCCCACAGCTCTTATTCTTAACCTATAGACTTCTGATGAAGAAATAACTAGCTGCAAATATCTTTTTCTTTTTCTTTTTCTTTTTTTTTTTTTTGCAAAGGGAGAACATTATACAAATTATACAAATGGTGTGTATGTTGTATGTTGTTCTCCTTTGTCAGTGGTCAGGATTTTAGTCAAGTATAGTCTCTATTTTGGATTTACATAAACACTGAAATGGAGAGTCCAGCGTGTTTATGGAACTGTCTGGAAGAGGGCAGCTGCCTTATGCAAATGGATTTGATGCCAGAGGCCAAGTCAGTGTTTTTATGACTCCAAGCATCTTTTCCTACCTAAAAATGAGATGGAAACTTTTTCTTATCTTGTATACAGCTGGTACATTGTAAGCTACCAGATGCTCTTGCAATGCATTTAAATATGTGGTTTTGTTGGCATTTGATATATTGTGTGAGATTACAACTGTCACTATTTTTGCCTAACCTAAGCAGAGGCTGGATTGTGCCACAGACATGTAACGATCTTGGCCTTAATGTCCCCAGGGCTGTACCAGTGATGGCTCTCTTGTCAAGACAAGGGATCACTGCATTGCAAAGCTCAAATGCCTTTTAATCTTTTCCGGCAATCTAGTTCACAGTCAGTGGTGAATGTGCTTTTAAGAAGTAATGAAAGAAGAGAGGTAATTCCAGCAGATGGAGTGCAATACTCAAGCCATTATACCAAATCACAGTGAACATGGTATCCAATTCAGACTATTTGCATTCAAAAAAGACCTGTTAAAATCAGAAAAGTTGCAGAAAATGATGATTAGGCTAATCAGAAATCTGAGAATAAAATTGCATAAGGTTAAGGAAATAATTATTTAATAAATTAAATGAAGTCTTTGAGACTCAAGATTCCCCAGAATTCTTTCTGATTCAATCCTAATAATTTCTGATTCTTTTAACTCCTACTTCCATATTCCAATCTAGTTTCCTGTCTATGTACATATCTGATATGGTCAGACTGGTCTGCCAGTTCCCCGAAAAATTAAAAACTGCTGTTATATAAGTTGTAATGGATCAATGTCTGAAAAGACATCAGAGAAAGAGCTCCAGGAGATCTTGAAAAAAAGGAGTGGGCATGTGGAGAAAAAAAGTACATGGGTGTTATCGACAGCAAAAGCTGCAAGGTAGGGTCAAGACACCACTTGTGCAGCCCAAGTATGGATTGAAACTAACATTTATATGTTCTTTTTTCTTCACAGCCGGTAGCTCAAGGGACATGAGATGAAAAGTAGCTGAGGATATTATTTGGCAGTGGAAAGCAGCCAAGCTGGACTGAGACTTGAAGGCATTGGTTCATCAGCGTGGATCCCAGCGAATATGGAATGGGAGAAATATAGTGACAGTGGACCCAAACCCATGGAAAAAATACAATTCTAACTTAAAATCATAGAATCATAGAATCACAAGGTTGGAAACGACCTAAAAGATCATCTAGTCCTCTTCTGAGCTCTAATGGGATTGCCTCTTTGTTGACAGTGTTGGATAAGAAGACTGCATGTCCACCAGATCTTTCAAATTTCTACTTTTCAAACACTTGGTGCAGAAATTGCATTTCAGTTACAATTGGCCTTCACAATTTCTCTGTTCCCACCCCCCAGCTTTAATCAATTCTGACAGGCAGTCCTCCTATACATCTGCTACTCTCTATCCAGCACCCTTATAGTGAATCTACCTTAGGATGTTGGAAAGTTTTGTCAGTCAACTCAGAGTGGAGAATTATTTAAATACCTTATCTCTGCAAAAAAATGCTGTGTAAATGGCGAACAGCACAGTCTACGAAGACCTACAGAAGACCTACAAGTTTTTTCCAATTCTGAAGTCTGTTTTCTTGGGCAAGCTAAGGTTAATTCCAGCCTATTGCAAAGAAATAATTCTGCCTTCAGACATTCATTAAGAACTTAGAAGATACAGCAAAATTGGGTACCAGATATTCACTTGAAGGCATTATTATTGGTCCTTATAAGGCAACCCAAGTGAAAGGCTGAGGAGTGAAAAGTGAATAGATGAGATTTACCACAAAAGCTGTAGCTTAATGTCTTGGAATTTGTTAATCTTGGTATGCCTGAATCTTCAATAAATATTTGGGCAGTGAGTTCCACAGTCTGATGACACTGTAAATGAAAAAGTACTCCCTTTATATAATTCTGCAGTTTGCTGCATTTAAGTAACATAAAATTCTATCTTGTGTTGCAAAGAGAGCAACTCAAAACTGAACCTTCTTTCCCTTACCGTTCATTATTTCCTATACTTTGCTTTCCTCAAGTGCTCTCCTTCCTTCCATTGTTCCTACAGAAAACATCCATTTTTCATCCTAGAAGACAGGTTGCAGCCTCTGGTAATTGGTGATAAGATCCAAATGCCAATAAGGGAAAGCGTTAAAGCTGTAAGTGGTCTCCATAGAATGGGCTGATGCAAGTCAATTTCTCTCTGCTTTGTTTGGGTAGTGAGACACCAGCGAAGATGCTGCTCAATTTTTCCAAAAGGAAAGAAAAAAAAAATGTATAAAAAGAAACAGATCATTTGCGAGAGAGAGAAGCCTGAATCAGCCTCTGTGGCAATCTTAATGGCACTTGCTAGTTTGGTCCTTTGTCTGTGTAGGACTGGCATGCAGTATAAGTTAAAAATATTCAGATGCTGAATGGTGACCACCTTTCAGGACTGATATGAGGTTGACTCAGAAACACTTATCCCCAGGGGCTTGGTACATTTCCGTAATGCTGGCTGTTGGCAACACTGCTCCCACTGATAAATTCTCAAAATTCTCTCTTGAGCCAATACAGCTTTTTTTTCCACTACGACTGATATTTTTTTCATGCACAAACCTCAGTAATTTTACTTAATAGGTAAGTTGCATTCATCCCCTCTAGTGCTAATTCTCTGTGAAGGAAAAGCAATGCACAGTTTAGCTTAGTATCTTTGTCTTCCTAAAATTCATTAAGTACAAAGTGCCTGTCAAGTATTTGTCTTAACATACATCAATGACTACATTTACTAATTGAAATGATAGCTGTTTTTCCACTGAGATAACAATCAACGAGTATGAAATTAGCACTAAATCTCCTAAAAATATATTGATAACATGATAACCTCCAAATCTCTATCTCTGAAGCAGAATTCAGATTAATTTTTGGCTTGATGTTTAGGAGTTTGGGATACAACATGGTCAAATCATAAAATCATAGAATCATAGACTAGCTCAGGTTGGAAGGGACCTTAAAGATCATCAAGTCCAACCACAACCTAACCATACTACTCTAACAACTCTCCACTAAATCGTGTCCCTGAGCACCAGATGCAAATGGTTTTTAAACACATCCAGGGATGCTGTGGCTTTCTGCAACATTCTCTGAGGTAAGACATTGTGCAAGTCCTACCTAATTCTCTCCATTAGAGTGATTGACTTGATTTGCAGCTGCTGTTTCAGGTTTGTACCGAATTCAACTCTAGGAATAGAAACTGTCTTAGCATTGCTAACTACCACACAGCAAGACTCTGCTGTAGTGTGTTTTCAGATTGCCAAGTAGAGAAATGTTTCCTGAAACATGGAAACATGAAATAAGTTAGACCTATGTAATCTATATCAAGTTTTAAGTAATAAATAGAATGAAGTCAGATGACATTTTTGTATCTGTGGCCTTACTGCACTCCTGTGTTTGGCATTGTGGAAGCATCAGGGCAGGGTGTACAAAGGCCCAGAAGCCATTTCAGCTTCCAAAAAGCAATGGGAAAAGGTGCATCCAAAAGGCAAAATTACAGAACAAACAAACAGGCCTGCAACCTGAAACCATCTCTCAGGTCCACAATTGACTCTCCATCTTCATATTTGGCTGAAATATTTGCTGTGTGCACACAGTATTATCCTCTCTTCTGTGATGCTTTAGTCTGAGTGCTTTGTGTGGAAGCTTTGGCCTTTTCGTGTCTTTTATTTCATTTAGAACAATTATTTGGGATAAAATTCCTCATACCAGCTTTTCATTTCTTCCACCAAGCTGAGCTTATTTCAAAATCTTGGATTGGTCAAGAGGTTCAATTCCCTTCATTTGACTATACAGAGGTATCAGAAATATCTTCATATGTTTTTAAGTACAAAAAGCTTTCACAAACTGACAAAATTGCAGTAACAGAAATTAACCTTAATTAATCTTAATTATATGTTTACACAGAGCAGAGCAGAGCAAAGCAAAGCAGAGTAAGATATTCATAGTAGCAGGGTTATCTACTCCAGCTGCCTGACCACTTCTGGGCTAATCAAATGGTAAAGTACATTAATGAGGGCATTAACCAAATGCCTCTTGAACACTGACAGCTATGGGGCACCAACTACCTCTCTAGAAAGCCTGTGCCAGTGTTTCACTGCCTTCACAGTAAAGATATTTTTTCAGCTGTCCATTCTGAACCTCTCCTGATGCAGTTTTGTGCCATTCCCTTACATCCTGCCACTGGTGACCAGGGAGCATAGACCAGCACCTCCATTCCCACTTTCCCTCTTCAGGAAGTGTTAGAGAGCAATGAGACCGTCTCTTGGTCTTCTTTTCTCAAAACAAGACAACTATAGTTTTCTCAGCCTCTCCTCACGCCCTCCAGCCCTTCTACCAGCTTCACTATCCTTCTCTGGATGTATTCAAGTATCCTAATGTACATTTCATGTTATGGAGCCCAGAACGGCATGCCATATTCAAAGTAAGACCACACCAATGCTAAATACAGCAGGAGAATTACTACTTTTATAGACGCATTGTGCTATGATTAATGTACACCGAAATGCAATTTGCCCTCCTGGATTCCAGGGCGTGTTACTGGCTTCTGCTGAGCCTGCTGCTGACCAGCATCTCCTTTCTGCAGAGCTGCTCCCCTACCACCCAGTCTGTACTTGTGTCTTGCACTGCTCCATGTGCATTTTCCTTTGTTGAACTTCACGCCATTGCTGATTTTCCAGGCCTCCAGTGTATCTAGATCCCTTTGCAAGGCGTCTCATCCCTTGAGAGAGTCAACAGCACCTCCTGCTTTAGTACAAACAAACTTACATTCAACACCTACATCTTTAAATCCTGGTCCTTAAATTGAACCCTGGAGAACCCTGCTAGTGACCAGCCATCTGCCAGATGTTGCTGAATTCAGTACAGTACTTTGAGTGTGCCATGGAGACAGTTCAGCACACAGCGTAAGATGAAGATGCTCATCTCAAAATTCGACAGTTTTTTCCAGGATATTATGAGTTACAATATCAAAGGCCTTATGAAAATCTAGCAGCTTCTATCCATCCTCTGAGCAACTGTAAAATCTCTTATGCATTTTCTCCTTGCAATTCAGCTTTATCATTTCAACATTTTATAGTTTGATCTCTTCACTACAAAAAGATTTATTTTTCTTCTCACTTGCTTTGCCTTCATCACATTTCTTCATTTAAATGCTTTTTTGTCTGCTTTTTCAAGCAGACTGGAAGACAAATAAAATCTCATGATGACTGAAAGGGAATATACCCCCAGTGTTGAGCATTATTGCTCTTTTGTGCCCATCTCCCTTCATTTTGTTTTCACTGCGATAGAAATGAGAATGTCTACTACAATCATATTTCTAAGGTTCACTCAAGACTAAGTTTGCTTGGATTACACCAGCTCACTTCTTAAAAGCTTTATTTCTGCTGTAGATTTCAGAGCATTATTTTGCTAGTCTGTGTAGGAGATGAGTTGTGAACACGTGGCCAATTTCAGAAAATCCACCATAAGTCTTTGAGGTTTTTTTTAGCCTTTAGGTACGAAGTTCTTCTGCATGTAACAGTGGAGAACAACTCTCATGGTGAGCTGCCACATCCATTAGCTTTCTGTGGAAGGTGTTCTGGAGCTCTTAATTTAGATACAATGCAGTTTACATTGCACTGTATAGTGCCTTGCAGATAATATTATCAGATAAGCATAATTTCCATGATCTCTCTGATCACAAAAGTGAGTACTTTGAAGATAGTTATATTAGTTTGTGTTTCTTCTCAATTTTGAATAAAGGAGGCACAATAAGAAAGGAATCTACAATTGGCTTCCTATCTAACACAAACCACTGAGAGTATATGGTGTACCAAAGAAAAAAAACAAACAAGAAAAAAAATAAAAATAAAAATAAAAAAACCAAAACACCGGGATCTGTAAACAGCAGATGAAAATTTACAATGTTACACTTAAACCCTAGTACTAAAGGCATTGTGTATGCAGATGTAGTCCATGCACTCATCAGAATGTTTTCGTTTTATTTTGTAGTAATTCCGCTTATTTGTCTGTGACACGGAAAAACTGGTAGCAAATGAGAAATCCACAGAGAATTTACAACATCAGTATGAAACTCACAGAGAATCATTTGGAAAAATATCTATTAAGAACCTTCTCTCTTGCACTTTTTTTCTGCTTAAATATTCTTTTTCTTTTTAATTCCATTATGGATGCTTTCCAAATTCAAGAGAATGGCTGTAGGACTTTTTTGACAATCTGCTTAGAGACAGTAAAGACAGAAAGGCTAAGTAGTAATAATATGTAATAGATTATAATAAGTGTAAGCATGATAAACCATAGGCAGTACAGCTTTGGCCATCGCAAATGAGCACTTCAGACAAAAGAGGAGCCTTGTCTAGTCCTACTCCCTGCATCTAAGCATCATAGCTACCAGGCTTTTCCTTTGGGAATCAATAACCTCATATATTCTTTTCTATCATTCTCTAGTCCTTTTCTGGTTAGCTGTCATCACAGTCCTGCAGTCAGAGGAGATCTGAGATGCAAGATTCAGTGTCTTCACACCATGACCATGACAACAATTTCCTGAATACGGTTGTGGCATCAGGGTACTCCTCTAGCTCCCACTTTCCAGTTCAATGCACACAGGCTCTTTCCTTCACAAAAAAGCCTGTAAAGGCTTTTCCCTAAAGCTGCTCTCATTGTGTTTACCGTCCCCTTTCTGCCCTCTGAAATGCTACAAATGCACTTAAATACCTCTTACACTGCACCTGCAGGAAATTATATCTCTGCCACCATCAAAGACACATAGCATCTGATCAGTGATGGCATAAGAGAAACTGCAAAGGCTCATTCACCCATGATTTTTCAGCTTTTTGTTCACAAAGTGCTGAATTGACTCTAGGAAATCAGAATAATCTTCATGGTAGAAAGATAACCCATCAGAAATGCACTTTCCTTCTTTTAGTACTGTACTTCACTTGGAGTCAGTCTAGAATTTCCTAACCTGTTTGATTACGATTCAAAGGGAGAATCCAGACATATCACAGATCCTTACAGAGCTTCAGCTTGCACTCTTGTTGAACAGACTTTGCCAGTAGAGCTATATGGGCATGTGGGACACTGTGCACAATTCTGTTACACCTCTGTGCCGACCATATACATTCTTCTTCTCTTTTACTGCTCTGTTTTGCCTTTGCTGGAAGGGAAATTACTTTTTTTGATTGAAGCCATCTTACTCCTGATTATTTCTATTTTAATACATGCACCTTTCACAACAGAACAATAAACCCAGTAGTTTGGATGGATTCCAACAAATCTCAATTCTCCACGGCTTCAAATGAATGCCACAGCCTTCTAAGATGTTTGCCCCGTCTACATTCTGACAGCTATCTATTACGCACACACACCAAAAGCAGCTGCAGTTTGCATGAAGCCAATCCATTGCTGACTAATGAAAAAGAGCATCAAGAGGAGAAACTATATTCAGACTTCTGGTATTCATGTCATCACTGATGCTGCTGTAAAGTGTTGTTAGCAGCTATATAGATTTGCTTGCACAAAAGCAGATGCTTTGGTATCTTTCCTCCTTGCATGAGTATGGAGGGCTCTTTATTCTCTTTCTGGTGTGATCAAGGGCTCTGAATGGGTCTGTGTAGAGCTGTTATAAGGCACTAAGAGAGTTATTAGGCTGATAGCCGAGACTAGCTGGCAGACACAGAACAAAAACCCCTCTCTATATCGGGTAGTCAGCTGCCAGTCTTCAAGGGGCTTTCATGGTGTTCTTTCAACAACATGGAAATTATCTGTTCTGCAAAATGGACTGTTCTCCTGAAGGATTAGGCAGCTTATCATTACCACATAATTTCCTCAAAGAAGAGCTGGCTCCCAGCTCTTTTTCGCACCATTAATGAGTTACTTGAGCCAAAAAGCACAGCTTGTAATTATGATTACACTAAAAACTCTTTGTGAATATTCCTCTGATCTCTGCTAATAACAAAATAGGCAGACTTTGACCTGTGAGGATGTCTTGAACCCTTCTCTTGTAAACCTTCCACAGCCACCCTTCAGACAGATTTATGTGGCATGCTGTTCAGTGAGGTCTCAGGTGTGCCATCGTGTCTTCTTAATTTCCACACAAAGTGCACCAAGATGCTGACCAGTGCCAAAGGTTGAGCTGCCCCAATTGCTCATACCTCAATCTGCATCCATTTACTGTGGTGAGGTGAGAACTGGATCTGCTTCAGCTGTCAGAGTTTAACTAAGAAATACACACATCTGCATGAGCCATATGAGGACAATCCCGGGCGAATACTGTTGAAATCATATACCAGAACTTGTTAATGCTTGTGAATTAATTATAATTGATTTATACTATTTTTTCCAGGAACATATTTGTGCAGCCAAATTTAGTTGTCAAGAAGACTTGCACCAAGTACTTTCTCAGGCTGCAGGTCTGATGTCTCTCAAACCTGGCATTTTTAAATCTCCATATTTTTTAATATTGTGTTATTCATCACCATAAAATGCCATACAGATCATTCACGTCATTTCTTCTGAGAGATCTATTTGGATTGCAGATTCCTCTTTTTTTTTTTTTTTTTTTTTTATTTAATGAAAGCCTAGTTATACTCTAACATGTATTTTGAAAGAAAAACCTGGAAGGCAGTTTTAGATAATCAATTTCACGTGAACCCTTCAATGAAAACTGAAGTATAGAAGTATGAAAGTGAGAACCATAAATGATCTTAAAAGCAAACCACAGCAATATTTAAACCACAGAATTACAGAAACAAATTTTTTTTTTTGCTTTTGAGCAACTTGAAACATCACTTGAAACAGACGAATCTTCTGGAGCTGATGAAATTCAATCCCAGCTGAATTTCAGGTACTGCTGGTCGAACCTGTGCAGAATCCCTAAACTCTTGTGAGAGTCTTGATCGTAACAACCTAAAAGAAACAACTTTGATGTCATGGTTGTTACTCTATCCCATTCATACCCATAACCAGTTGCTGCAGCTTTGATCTGGTAGCCATTTCTGTGACTGGCGGCTATTTTAAGCTTTCGTCATCTATTTAACCAGAGATGGAGTGCATAATAATTCTGTTCTTTCCTTCTTCATCAAAGCACAAGAATCCAAACAGGTGCAGTTTTGCTGGCATCAGGCTGCAATGAGCTTTTTTTTTTTTTTTTTTTTTTTTTAACTAAGCTTCTGATTTTGAAAGGACAGATCATGGAAAATTAGTACAAATGAATGACTATTCCATCGCATGCATGAGAAAATCCTTCCATATTTAGGTACTCTTCAATTGCTGAAAGATCAAAATAGAGTGGCAATGAGAAGTGGTCGTGGCAATCAATTGAATCAAAGCTACATGAACAAGCATTTGAGAAATCAGATGCATCCAAAGGAGAACACCAGAGATCCTTTGCTGTTTAAAACAAGAACAAAACCCTTGAAGTACATCCTGCCCAATACACATTGATGTATGTGTTACTGAAAAGAACTGAAAAGTTCTGTTTCTAAACCATGTTGCTGTTTCACGGAATTACAGAATCTTAGGGATTTAAACAGAACTCTGGAGAAGTCACTTCCCCCTGCTGCCCTGGAGATAAGCTGCCCAGGAATGTGTCCAGGTGGGTTTTGAATGTACAAACCACAACCCCTCTGGACTGCCTGTTCCAGTGCTCTGTCACTCTTAAAGCTTTCTCTCATGTTCACATGGAAACTCCTGTCTTCCAGTTTGTGCACACTGTCCCTATTCTTACTGCCTGGCCCTATCCACTTACCGTTCAGATATTTGCAAGTGTTGAGACAATCCCCTCTCAGCCTTCTTTCCTCCAGGCTGAATATTCCCAGGACTCTAAGCCTTTCCTCATAACAGAGGTGCACCAGGCACTTGATTATCTTTGTGGCTCTCCACTGGACTCTCTCCAGCAGATGCCTGTCTTTTACAAAATGAGGTGCCCAGAAACAGATTCAGTGCTCCAGGCATGGCCTCACAAAGGCAGACTGGAGGGGGATGATCACCTCCCTCAATCTCATGGCCATGATCTTTTAATGCACCCCTGGATACCACTGGTCTTCTTGGTTCATGGTCAGCCTGTTGTCCATCAGGTCACCCAGTTCTCCGAAGAGCTCCTTTCTGACAGGTCAGACTCTAAACTGTATTGATGTGTTGATGCTTCCTCTGCAGCTGTAGGAGGGGCAGTGCCAAAAGCCTTGATGAAGTCAAGGTACACAACATCCACTGCTCTCCCCCCATCTACCCAGCTGATCGTGACATCACAGAAGGCTACCAAGTTGGTCTCCTGTCACCTTTGCCTGATTTCAAGCTCAGAAGAATGCACCAACCTTGAGCTTAGGGAAATTGTGCTTGAATGTCTACCAACTCTCTTGAGCCCACTAATCTTCCAGTGTTCTAATACATGGGATACACATCCAAGTAGGTCCTTAAAAAGGACAGTGTTGTCCAACAATTCTTATTGCTGTGTTTCTCCCACACAGGAATCTGAACTCCATTATCTCATGTTTGCTGTGGCCAAGGATGCCATCAACCTTCACATCCACAGCCAGTCTTTTTTTTTTTTTCTTTTTTTTTTTGTACAAACAAGGTCCCATAGCACATCTCCTCATTAGCTCCTCCAGCACCAGCCACAGAAAGTTATCATCAATGGTCTGCAGGAATTGCCTTTTCTCTCTGAAGAATATTCACAGGACACAGACATGTTTTTAGCATTTTGGTTGCTTCCCTTCTGAATGCATTTACAGGAAAACTATTCTATTTTTGTCCCAGAAACTTGTCTGCTCCTGTCACTAGATGCAATTCCTCAACCTGAATCCCTATGTCACCAGTTTATCCCTCAAAACCCTTTTAAAGACGCAAACACTTCAAGATGATGCACTCCATTGTCGCACACTGCAATGCATGCAGTGGTTAAATAAATATTTGTCTACATGGTGCAGTGGTACTAAACTCCTCCCACAGCAGGATAGTACTCTCATCACCATGAAGAGCTGTGGTATCAGTAGAAGAGGTAGACCTCTGACATTGTGATAGAAATTACCCAAAGAATATCCTGCACATCAGGTACTGAGAAATGCAGTGTTTTCAGTAACACCTGTGCTATACCTGGAAATGATTTACCAACCAAAGGCTGATCTTGAGGCTGGAAACTGAAAGGAGTGGCAGAGGTGATGGCTTCTGTTACTCACTTGTGTTCTGTGTTTAGTCGTGCAGGTGGTGGCACTACTTTTATCCTCTTCATAAGAAACAATCCTCCATAATTTCCTCCTCTTTCTCCCTCCCCCTTAAGCGCCAGGCAGTAAGAGAAGCATGACACCTCTCAACAAGATGTAAGCGCCTTCTGGCTGAGAAATGTTCTCATCCTGGTTTGGTTCAGTTTCATAGAAATCAACATATTAATCCTTAGCTTCGGCTCTTGGACAGAATCTGACATTTCTGTCTTTGATGCAGAGCTGCACATGGAACTACTAAATTCTTTCATATTTTTATTTAAGCTGCTGTCAAAGCATGCTGTCATGCTTTGCAGCAAAGCTGAAAGGACATAAAGGATGTTTTAAAACTGCCTCTTATTTTTCTTCAAAGGCTGAGTTTTTGCAGCACTTCAATGAAATGGAGGTAACTTGCACATTATTAATTTAAATGCACGACCACTGTATGAGTGATGCTCTTCTTTCTGCTGTGTTGTGCATCTTAGCTCTATCTATTCATTTTGCCTTCTGTACCTGCTCATTATACATAGTCATTTACAACTTCACAGCAAAGATGTACTACAAACTGTCTAGATTGATATTTGGTGTTAGTTAGGTGGCTACAAAAGATGGTATACTAAGCAAAAGTGGGACTTAATATGGTGCATCAGTACTGAAGTCCAGCATCAGATACACAGAGTGACAGACAGTGCTGGCTAGCATGGGTGCAGTGAAAAGCATACTCTTAATGTTCTTGCCAGCATTTCACAATCATACTATACCTAGGGGAAATAATAAAGCCTGATGCTTGTCATATTACCCCAAATTGTTCTATTCTCTGTACTCATCAAGTCTGACTGAAATCGGATACTAGGTTAAAAGCCTTTGGGACACAGAGGAGAGGATGCTTAATCATAAGCAAACACAGTGAGAATATGTAAGTAGTTGTCTGCTCAGGAATGTTGGCTGGGAACGTCTTGGTATAGCAGCGTAGGCTGCTCAAGCACAAAAACAATTTTAAAACTCAGGGCCTCACCAAGAACTTCTTGATTGACTGATTTGCTTGGCATTGAAATCTCTCACTGATCACTGAACCACAAAACAGAATATCTCCCAGTCTCTTCATACATACAAGCTTCTGGAGGCAGATCTGTCTTAGGACAAATTTACTTACAGAAATACTTTCTATTCTCTGTTTTTTTTTTTCTTTTTTTCTTTCTTTTTTCTCTTTTCTTTTCTTTTCTTTTCTTTTCTTTTCTTTTTTTCTTTTCTTTCTTTTTTTCTCTTTTTTTTTTTTTTCAAGAAAAGCCCTTTGATACATTATTTTTCCTTAACATTGCATGCCTGTTTGTTCTTCCTTGTTTTCCTGTTTTCCAGATAGACTGCAAAGAAAGCAGGCAATTTCAATATTTGTACCATTTTTACAATAATGCTGCTTCTCTTTTTGTAAGTGGTACTTATGGAGAATTGAGAAGTGCAGGATAAAATCCCAGTCACTAAAATTCAACTCTATAATTCTGCTTTCAACCATCAAAACTTTCATTTGAATCTTTAAGATATCCAGAGATTATAAATTATACTTACTAGAAGAAGAATGAAAAGAAAGAGGAGAAAAATAATTTCGGAAATATCATCAGTCCAAATATAAACACTTCATCCTACTTTTAGGCAATGGAAGTGAAAGAAAAAAAAAAAAAGCAGTAAAACAAATAGATGCAATTTCTAGAATGTCAACTCTTTGTAGAAATAAGAGCACAGTAGGAGGACCTGCTTGAATGGTCTTATAATGTTTTCTCTATTGATATCAAAAATACAGTTATTGCTTCTGGACACCAACTTGTGCGACCTGCTGTAGGGAACCTGCTTTGGCAGGGGGGTTGGACTCGATGATCTCTGGAGGTCCCTTCCAACCCCTACCATTCTGTGATTCTGTGATGCTCAAATATTTTGAGAAATGAAGCTGCTAGATCAGTGATTTGGTATGTTTATAAAATACACTGTGTGCCACAGGAAAAAAAAAAAATGCTGTTTTCCATCTGGCTCTGTGAAATCATATTCCATGGAGACTTTCTCCAAACTTACTATACCTATTTCTGTCCAGAAAAACTGGAATACAGGTCTGCTATCACTTTCCATATCTGGTTTGAACAGATGCTGTAGGTACTTCCAGCCCCACCTCTGACTCTCAGAAAGCTGATGTTGCTGTTGTCTGGCAAAAGCACATCCCAGCTTGTCTCTGAGATGAGCAGAGGGCTCCATTTCAATGTTCGCAAGGCTTCACTGAGTCACTCAAAGAGAAGTGGTTCCTCAACTTCATGCTTTCATAACCTGCTCTATGTGATCTAAGGGCATGTTTTCAAAGCTACACTGGTACCTCTAATTGAGTTGCAAGTACCTATTCACTAAAGTGCCATTTCCTTAGCTCAACCGAGATACATTCCTCCAAACCTTTTTTCACTGATTCTGTAAGATACTGCTTTTCTCTGTGCTAACATGATAGATCGGCATGTGAGCAATTGCCTGCTGATGTAAGAGAGCAGCAGGAAAGAAAACTCTGCTGTAAATCATACTAATGAATACACACAAATATTACAGATAGAGAGGACATGTTTTGATCAGGAAAACGATGCCTACTAAATAAGGGCATTTGTTTATGTTTACTTTGCAGCCAGGATGCCATATAAATCATTTCATGCTGTAATTGCCTTCTTCAGGCAATCCTCTTCCTCCGTCCCTGTCTGTCCTCCAAAATGACATCAGTTTCTTCTCGTATTTCAGCTCCTTCTTTTGTGTCCAGACATCTGTGTGGTCAGATGATGAACCGAGGGCCCGCCCTGCTGGCATATAAAAAATATGTCCCTCTATAGCACATGTACACATGTATCTGCACTAAGATATAGCTGTGTTTTAACAGTATGGAAGGAACGGCCGCACATTAGAAAAGGTACTTCTATGATAAATTGACCAAAAAAATAAAAAGGAATTGTACGAAGTCTAAGCTGTTGTTCTAAATGTAATATGCTTTAGTGTCATTTTAAAAAATATCATGACTTTTTTTTTTTTTAGCATTGTAGTACGAGCCAAGATAGCCTACATTTCAGCAGGGCTTGCTGACCTGAATAAAGACATGCAGCAGAACAATGAGCATGAAAGAAAATCATTAGCCATTAGGCCGTCCTCCTTCCTTCCTGCATTTTTAATCAGATGTTCTGCCTGCATTTATTTGCCAATCAATGGATTTCAAATGATAAATTTCTGATGTGGATGGAGAGGGAAACGGAGTCTCAGAACATAGCTAGGGTTATCCAGCCTTCTACCAAGCAGTATGTTTGCTATATAGCTGTGTGCTCACCTACTGAAGACTGAAAACAAATGGAAAATTACTGATTTAATTTGTAAAATTTCACCATTTCAAATAAAGTGATTCTGGTTTCATATAGGCATAAGAGATGCTACACAAAATGAGCCATCCCATTCTTCCCTTTGGTACCTTTGGTGGATGTGCCTCAGTGAATTCATTATAAAATCTTTATAACACCTGAAGAGGCAAACACATTTAACTGGAGACTGTACTGTGCTGGTCCCACCAGCAAGAGACTGCTGAATTTTGAACAGATCAAATTTTTGAAGAGATGCAGTTAAGAAACCAATTATGTGCAGTGAATGATAGCACAGGATTAACAACTTAAATGTAAACGTGGATTTTTATGACTGGCAAAGTTCCTATACTCTCCGTTTCAGAAAGCTGAACTTTGCTTTGGCATAATATGGGTACAAGTATTCATTATGATGTTTGATGGAATTCGTAAGCATAAGCTGAAGGTCTTCCATTCTCACACAGCAACATTAATTGGATTCAACTGAAGGCTTCAGAATAGATAATATTAAACAATTTGACAAGTATTCCTTCTAGGGGATTTACTACTGCATTTGTCTTAATTATTGATGTAAAAACCCTACAGAAGTAGAATGCATCTTTTATTAAGACTAACTATAAGGAATATGGGAGTTCTTCAGCAGTTTCACATTAACTTCAGAAAGGAAATAATGAACTGGGGAAAAAAAAAAAAGAAAAATCTGCATTTCCTCTGTCATTAGAACTGATAATATATTTTCTGAATAATGCAAAGATGTCTGTGTCTGTAATAAGAGACAGATGTGCATGGGTTGTAGATGATAAAGAAGCTGTACATAACCCAACACTAATGAAAAGCATGGGCATTAATGTCTGTAATAGCTCAGTGTATGCTGAAAACACTCAACAATCAACTGCACTTTCTTCTAATGTATTTGGGGAGGTCATTTCAACACAAAGGAAAATCCAGTACCCAGGAAGTGAGAGAATTTTCCAGCACCACTGTCCACAGGATACCATTGTGCCTCCTGTATTTTGTGTGTTTGTCTCTTCCTCAAGAAACTTAGCAGTTACTTTAACACCTGGGTGTTGTCTGCTTTACGACAGGCAGCATCCTGCAGTGCCAGCAGAAAATTAGACACTTAAGAAATCATCTGTTGGAAAGAATAGTTTAAGAGTGGCAAGGGGAAAAGCCCACACAAAGCAGCTTTGAGATGAGGAGGAACAGGGCTCATCCCTGACTGCTCCCGGGTTCTGGCCTGAAACATTGGCTTGGTTGGGATCAGTTCTGCACAGATAAGCACAGCTCCATAAAAACCTCAAGGGCAGAACCACAGGAACAGAAATACCCGATTTCTCTCCTTTACTTTTTCAGCAATAAATTCTAGACAGAGGAAAAGAAGCCAAAGCAGTGTAAGAATCAGTTCAAGAAAACATGATGTCATGGATTATGCCTTGCAAAAGTCATGCTAACACAGCTATCACAAATGCAAAAGTACTTTCTCAGGTGACAAACAAAAGCCTCACATTAATAACTTCAAGAAATAATGCAGCAATTTTTGGCTTCTCTTAAAACCATCTGTGAGCAGCTATTTGGGCCAGTTCTGTTCCACTCCTTAGTGAAAGGGGTGCATGCATTTCAAATGAATGCCTCAGTTGGTTTGTAGTTCTGCAGAAAAATCTTCTTATCGGTGCCTTTTGGGACTGCTTAAATTGCATTCTTGGATAAGATTAATTTCTTGCTAAATTGATACTAGTGAATGACTGCCATATGGTAATTTGGGTACCTGTTGCCATAACAATGAATGGTTTTGAGATAGTGAAGAAATGAAAGAAAAAAAAAAAAAAAAAAAAAAAAAAAAAAAAAAAAAAAAAAAAAA
>NW_024884878.1:4043367-4067744 GCF_019232065.1 Centrocercus urophasianus
AAAAAAAAAAAAAAAAAAAAAAAAAAAAAAAAAGCAAAAAAGCAAAGTCAGTGCAAACCTACTGGATTTTCTAATTATGCACTTTCAGCTTTCCAAGGAGAAACTGCACATCGTGTGCTACTGAAACCTAAGGCCAAAGCTCTCAAACCCAGATGCATAAGGTTAAGTCATTAAATCTGTATTTATTTTCCTACAGGAAAGGAGTTTCATCCTCACTCTCTCCTTCCAGCTTTGAGAGGTCACTTACAGCCATTCTCTTCAACTCAGACTGGATTCACAGCTCATGGTAATTAGCATGTCTCCATTAATGTAAGTTAGGCTGTGCTAAAAAAATACAGTGCTTAGAATAGATTATTAAATCTACTTTTAGTGCTACACTTGGCCAATCAAAATATATTGAAACCTTAAGAAAAATTGATGTTGTCTTTTTCCAAGTTCATGATATGCCTGTTTCAGCTACTGGAGCATCTTCTAGTCAGATGCATTTCCTCTTTCTGCTAATAGATTTTTATGGATAAGCACAGGTGATTATATCAATCCCCTCACTCTTGGGTACCTGTAGAAGTGTTTCCGCTGGTTATTTGTTGTATCTCCACGGTTATTCCCAGATCTGGTGTAAAAGTATTCCAGTTTGGTCTGGAAATGTGGAATTCACACCTGAACTTCATACGAGTCATGTAAAATGTAGACAACTCCAGGACAGTTTTATGTGTCAAAGGGCAGCTCTCAGTGCTGCTGAATTAACATAGCTACACCACTCTGAACTCTCCCCTCCTGATGCACAGCATGGTGTTAACCCAGGCTGCCTGAGCTGCTCTGTGACTACAGAAATAAGCACTACAGGAATGGGTGTTCTCAAACTGACAAGCCACAAGGTAAAAACAGACTTTCTTCAATAGGACCAGAAAAAGCCTCTTTCACTGTCCAGACCTTGCTGCATTCAGCCCACCTGAAATGGCAGAACCTGTGAGAACCAGTGCCCAGAGCCCTGCCTGTGGCTGAGCCGCTCGTTTCCTGGGGTCTCTGGGTGGGAAAGAGCTTATGTTTTTGGATGATACCTCGATTGCTTTAGAGTCATAGGCGCACCCTAAGCTGCCCATTTCTGCCATGATCTGTCCATTTAGGACAGTAAGGACTCTACTAGGTATCAGAAAGTCTGTACAACCGTTTTTGTAACTCTGGCCTGCTGGGACACGCGCAATTCACCTCTCTGATACACAGTCCCTTTGCAGCAGTGCCTGCTGTTCTGCTGCTCTTCCCCATTGTTTCCATATTTAGGACAGCTCATGCGGCAGCCAACAGCCCTTTCATGCTTCCATCAGGAGCTGAAAGGCAAGAGAAGCGTGGGGAGCAAGCAGTTCTGCTTCCTTGTCACATCATCTTCAGCAGAAGAGTGGGAAATCCTTTAACTCTGTGCCCAAGAGATCCTAAGCAAAAGGCTCAGGTGGCAAAATGTGTGTTTGGGGAAACTCCTGCAGGCCTATGGCTAAGACCAGACATAATCTAACGCAGAAACAAGTCAGTGGGAAGCATACTCTTTGTAATCACATTTTCCTTATTCCTGAGTCCTGTTAGAGGAGGGTGGGTATTAGCCTTTAAATAACAAAAGCTATGCATGTACAAGAAGTAATGAAACTGTAAATCTAACATAAGGGTGAAATGCAATGTTGTGTATAAGTAATACAGAAAGCATTCATTTACATCTGTAATAATTGCAGTATTGTAGCTGAATGGGATCCTTAAAGAACCTGAAATCCTTAAAGAAAGCAAAAAATGGAAAATGACCTTTCCTTTAATCTCTGTTTCACAGTTTTATCAGAGGCAGAAGTTGCAGAGGATCTGAAGTAAGATCCCAGTGAATATAATCAGAGGAATTAATGTTGTTGGAAGCACAATATGCCTCTGTGGCTCTGATAGGTATATTCCCAGGCTGAAAGTGAGATCATGTAGGCACAGTGACATAGAACAGCAACCCACCGTGCTCAATCACTGGAGGGTTTGCTCACCAGCACCTCTCTCTTCCCAAAGTGCTTCCTGCTGTGTCCCTAGCCTGCTGGCCAAGCTGACACTAGCTCTTCTGAGGTCCAGATTTTTCAAGAGCATTTATCTTAATGGCAGAACATACAGCCACTGACAACACTGTGTAAAACATTATACTTCGGCACAAGCAGAGTGTCTGACTATCTCCTTGCTTTCAGCCTATGGCAAGCCTGAGGTCAGGCAGAGTGACTGGACCCCAACAAGCAGCCTTCCTCCTTGCTTCTGTAACACTGTACTGGTGTGCCATTACTTCCCATTTGGCTCTGGCATTTTTTTTTTTGAGGCTGAAAACATTGATGCGGTGTGAAGTTCTCCTCATCATCACACTTGTTACGGGAAAAAGAAGTGGCAACTTTCTGGTGGTGGTCAGCTCTTCCTAAGTGACAGATATATCATTTTGCATGAGGTCATCTTAAACCTATTTAAGAACTAAGGAGTCTTGCATAAATGTGTTCCATACAGAGTACGATCTGAACAGACAGTTTTAGCTCATTAACTAGAGAGCTAAATTAAGGAGAGTAAGGTCTGTAAATTAAAACAGTAGCAGTCGTTCAGCAAGTGAAATTCCCTACTCATCTAGCATACAGAGGTTGGATGTTGTCCTGTTCAGCAGAATCTGGCAATTGAGCATTTTGTCTGGAGAGAACTCAGGAGACCACAGGCACCTCTCCTGTTGGTTCCCATAGGTCTGTAAACCCACCATTTGTCACATCAGTGACAAATCTGTGAGAACTACTGCCTGTAGAGTTTTTCTATGTAACACAATATATTGTCATTATTTTGAAATACCTGGAATTTTTTGTGCAGGAGAACACTTTCCCTTCTCTTTTCTAGCCTGAATGGTGATAATAGCCTTTGTTAACCCTTGTAGTAATTTTATGAGAAGAACTGAAACCCATCAGTATTTGCCAATGACCTGCCCTTCTGCACCACATTCTCAGATTTATCTGTATATGGGTCTTGCACTGGATAGTTGCCTTGTTTAGTTCTACCAGAGAATTATAGAGGTTTTCTGCAAGTAATGTCTTAGGCAAGACCTGATACCCAGCTGATCTGGAAGAATGAGAGATCAGATCTTCAGTAGCCCAACTTCCAGATGTAGGCTTCTTGTCCCAGTCATCATCCTGGACTACAACTAAAAGCAATTCCGTGCACCAATCACAATACAAACACCCCAGTTCTTTTTAAAGGATACCAGCACTAGTGAACACTTTGTCCTTTCCTGTCTGTGTCCCAATTTAAAGAGAGCACATTGACGATTAAGAGCCAGTGCATCAAGGTGATTTAAGAAATCAGTTTACCACACAGCAAACCACATAAGTGTACCTCCAGGACTAGGTTGCAAGTTGTTTGCAGCTGGTGATTACCCAGCTGTCTGTCAGTGCTTATTTGCAGTAAAAGGACTTGGATTATGCTAACAGATCTTGAAAAATATATATTTTTAGCTAGAAGGATGATCATATACTAATTTAAGTGAAGGATGTGGTACTGCTTTCCTGTATTGAATGGTTTACAAGGTAAATAATGTCCAGATATGTATCCTTTATTTTAAGCTGACGCCAGTGGGATGCTTCTGTGCTCACGTTTGTTGAAATTAGAGCAAGAAAGGGGGAAAGAGACTATTTCATGGAGGCTTATTTCCAAAGGATTAAAAATAAACCAACAAGCAATCTATGTCTTTATTTGCTGGCTGTTTTGGTGTTCAGCAAAACCATGTGAAATCATCAGCCTCACTTAGAACCTGCACAGATATTATGCCTGAAAGAAGCTACAAAGATTGTTCAGAGGAGAGGAGACAGACTTGGGAGATTCTGAACAGACTCCTTGGAAATAGCCTCTTGGTGAATAAACTTTCTGGCCTGAGGTTATGCCTTGGTTTCACAATAGTGAAGAAATCATCTCAGCCAGGATCTGAATTTGGTACCAAAATATCAGTGGAGAAAAGATGTCAGCCATCTTCTGTGCAAGCACAGACAGCTCAGTCCAGGTATGTTTTTAAAATCACAGAATCACAGAAACATTACGTTTGGAAAAGACCTCTCACATCCTCCAATCCAACTCCAACCCATCCCCACCATGCCCACCAGGTACCCATGTACCTCAGTGCCACATCCACACATTTCTTGAACACTGCCAGGGATGGAGACTTCAGCACCTCCCTGGGCAGCTTGTTGCAAAGCCTGACCACTCTTTTGGAGAATAACTTTTTCCTAATATCCAACCTGAACCTGCCCTAGTGCAACTTGGGGCCATTCACCCTCACTGCTATCATGTGGGAGAAGAGACTGACTCCCATCTCACTAGAACCTCCTTTCAGGGAGTTGTAGAGAGCAGTAAGGTCTCCCGTGAGCCTCCTCTTCTCCAGACAACCCCTGTTCCCTCAGCCATTCCCTGTGTAACGTGCTCTAGACTCTTCTTTTATTTGCCCTCTTTTGCTATGCTCTGATTTCTCAATCCTATTCCTATAGTGGGTGTCCAAAACTGAACACACTAGTTGAAGTTTGGCCTCACCAGAGCTGAGTACAGGGGAATCACCTTCCTGTTCTGGCTGGCAATACCATTTCTGATATGCCACATGTACAGAGAACCCATTTATCAACACCTCACCGAAGTGGATTCAACTCTTCAATACTGGGACTTCATTGGCATGAAAATCAACAAAGCTATAGCAGTTGCAGCTCCAACCCACAGCCTTTGTCTGAACATTTTCTTGGGATTTGACCTGTTAGATGTCTTCACATTGTGCTGCCAAGAAATCAGGTAACACCAGCATGGACTCTGGCTTCCCTCCAGCTGCAGAATCCTAATTGTTTTTGCTTTTGGGGCTGCAGGATCAGGAGGAATCCACAGCACATGGTACAGGCTGATGGCATTGTGAAGTCCTGCTGGGGCTCCTGCACAGCTGATCACTCCGTCATTGCAGGGCTAAGTACCAGAGGAAGAGGATTTAACACGTCTTTGGAGACAGTGCTCTTTTATCATGAACCTTCCTTTTAGCACATGAAACATACATCCTGGACTCATTAGATGCTGTTCAAGTACTCTTAATCCAATAACTGCATAGGATCATTAAGCCAAGGCACTCCAAATCTTTATGACCTTCTAATTTTGGAAAAGCTACTCAACATAGGCTCAGTGCATGAAAGTTTTCAAGCATGAGTATCTCCATCATTTTTAGCAATACGTGTGCATATGAGTTATATTTATGTCTTTCTGTGGCTTTTATTAAAACAAACCCAAAAAGCTTTCAGAAATAACTGAGAGGAGTCCATAAAGAATAGCGATCTTTAGTTCACAGGGCAGGACCCTGTGGGTCAGGTGGCCATGAATTTTTATGGCCATGTCAGCCTCACAGTCCCTACTAAAATAGAAGTTTATTATAGATATGCTGACACCACCTTCACTCTAATGGCAGGCATATAATTCTATAATTTTCTTTGCTAGTTAATCTGCTGGTACAGTAACCTGCACTGCCCTGGAAAATTCTAAATCTCTTGGATAAAAGGGAGTGACTGAGGCAAGGGAGGGAGTGTTTTCTCTTGTGAATATAAAAAGAGCACTGTAAACTGAATTAATGTTGGGAGTGATTTAATGTGCTCTTTAGACCATGTTAAACCAATTGCTTTCATGAGCTGAGATATGTGGCTGTAGGATGCCTGATTCTGTGTCTCTGTAACTCCTGCATTTTATCATGTCGTTTCACTGCACAGGCAGGCGCAGATACAGCTCATTCACCTTCCCTCTGCTAATTTTTGTTCTCATCATGTATTTCTGGAATGTCAAGGTCACCCAAGTGGCTTGCCTCTCTTGGCACAAGCAGTGTGAGTTTCTGAGCTACACAGTGCCTTGTTCTTTCCTGTACATCTTTATCATGCACTCACCGTGCTTGTGATTGGAATGCAGCTTCCTCATCTCTCTGTGGCAGAGCTGCACCTCCATTTGCCAAGGTGCATCAGGGCTGTGCCTCCACAGCTGTCATGCTTCATTCTGCCTGGGAGCAGCACCTCTCTCTCCTATAAAATAAGCTCTGTTGCACACCCTTTCCATCACGGCTGTTGTGCACCAGGATGAGAGTTGGAGAGCTCAAAGAACAGCTGAGAATTTGGGGTCTGTGAGGGGTCAGATCTGCAACTCATTCCAAGTTTCTTTATTTTGGTTCTCTTGCTTCACAGTGAGTGACTGGGCTGTGCATTCCACTGTACCAAATCAGAATGGGGACTGAAAATCTGGGTTTGGGGACATCAGTGCCTCTGGAGTCCTTTGTCTAAGAGACAAAGGTATATGGAGGCAGAACTGTGTTTGGTAAAGAACTATAGAATCATTGAGGTTGGAAAAGACCTCTACAATCACCAAGTCCAACCATTAACCCATCCTGACCATGTCCAACTAACCATTTCCCGAAATGCTACATCTCCATGCTTGTTGAACACCGGCAGGGATAGTGATCCCCCCACTTCGCTAGGCAGCCAGTGCCTGACTACTCTTTCTGAGAAGTAATTTCTTCTAACATCCAGAAATGACAGGGCACTTTCACATCGTGTCTTTGTAGTTAACTCTGATGCATGATTTGCTGGCTGGATGTGGCCTTATTTACATTCTGGGGAATCATCCACGGGCATGAAACCGTATGGCTGGTTACTCTTTGCACCGTGTTGCATGCAAAATTAATTGAACACGTGAGGAGTTTCCCTTCATGGAGAAGAGTGATTCATTGCTGCAACACACCAGGGGAAACTGGTATAATGGACACCTGCTCATCTGTAAAGAGGTCACAAAGCTGAAAGATGCAGAAGGATTTCAGCTGGCCTACAACCAGCCCTTATTAGTGAGGGATCTCAGAGGAAAGCAGCTAAACCTCAAAGAGGGTCCTTGCTGAATGCTTAATGTGCAGTAGCTAAAAGTCAGTCAAAGCAGTACCGTCATCACGCTTTAGCAGAGAAGTTCAGGGTTTGAGTGTTTTTTGTGGTGTTTTTTTCCTGCATTGTTCCACAAAGCATAAACCTATTCAGCTTCCTTCTTACTACATTATGGCGAAGCCCCAGGGTTTGCTGAGCAATATGTCAGTGAGGCTGAGCACAGCCATATGAGTAGGAAGAATCTCAAGGCTTTTATGTACCTCCCTAAGGTAAATGTCTCCACACTGATTTCAAGTGAGGGAGCTAACTTTTCTCCATCTTCTTCCCAGCAATGATTCACTTTAAAATTAGAATTGCTCATGTTGCAGAGGGAGATCTGCATTACTCTCAGGTACAGAAAAGTCTTGTTCCTCCCAACATAAATTGTTGCAATCTGGTGCAAACTGGCAGAGTCACCTGAATGAAATGTGCTCCCACAGTGTAAAGACAAGGCTGGAGAACATCACTAAATTATCCTTTCCAGTGAATTCCAGGGTTAATTACTCATTTAACAAGAGCAGCCCAAGACTCCAAACATTTTTAGCCCTCGTGAAAATGTTGCATAAGAACCTTGCTCCTAAAGACTCAGGAGGCAACTTACAGCTGAAGGATTTTACTGCTGATGAGAACAATCCATTCTCATCAAAATACATTAACCATGGAGCAAAGCAGAGGTCTTTGTGTAACTGGCCTTTGCTTTTTCTTAACAAGCTGGCAAGTCACCTCTGAGATCTGGTCGGTGCTTGTGAAGTTCTGGAGGCAAGAGAATGCACTACCATTTGTCATCATGAACACTCTAGGTCACTGGTCTGTCTCCCCCCGTCTTTCACTTGGTTGAGGCAATCCCAGATATTTATATAAACTGGGAAAAGATCTCCTTGAGAGCAGCCCTGCAGAGAAGGACTTGGGGGTTCTGGTGGACGAGAAGCCGGACATGATGCAGCAGTGTGCGCTTGCAGTCCAGAAGGACAATTGTGTTCTGGGCTGCATTAAAAAAGGGGTGGCCAGCAGGGAGAGGGAGGTGATCGTCCCCCTCTACTCGGCTCTTGTGAGGCCCCATCTGCAGCACTGCGTCCAGGCCTGGGGCTCCCAGTACAGCAAGGATGTGGAGCTCTTGGAGCGGGTCCAGAGGAGGGCACTAAGATGATCAGAGGGCTGGAGCAGCTCTCCTATGAGGAAAGGTTGAGGGAACTGGGATTGTTTAGCTTGGAGAAGAGAAGGCTCTGCGAGGAGACCTCATTGTGGCCTTACAATACCTGAACGGAGCATATAAACCAAAGGGCATACATCTGTTTACAAGAGTGGATAGTGATAGGACAAGGGGGAATGATTTTAAACTGAGACAAAGGAGATTTAAGTTAGATATTAAGAGGAAGTTTTTTACTCAGACTGTGGTGAGGCCCTGGAACAGGTTGCCCAAAGAGGTTGTGGATTCCCCATCCCTGGAGGCATTCAAGGCCATGCTGGATGTGGCTCTGGGCAGCCTGGTCTGGTGGCTGGTGACCCTGCACATAGCAAGGGGGTTGGAACTGCATGATCATTGTGCTCCTTTTCAACCAAGAAATTTCTATGACTCTATGATTCCCATGAGTATGACAAATAGGTTTGTGGCAGAAAGCACCTGGTGAGAGCACATTACACCTTGCAAAGCTCTGCTTGGCACCAGCACTCTCAGAAGAAGCTCTTTTTCTCTGCCACTAATAGAACAAGACAAGTCTACCCTTGGCATCTCCCCTTTCTTCAGTATTTTTGGATGTGAAACAAAGGATTTCTTTCAGAACAATAAGAAAGGTACTCTATTTTTCATCTCCTGTGACCTAGGCATTTATTATGCTCTGGATTATTGCTTATTTGTGTTGGGGTGAGGGATGAGGGTCTGGATTTTTAATTTCTTCATCTATTTTTGATCCATTAGAGGCTAAAAGGGGTCTGACTTGGGCATGCTTCCACTATCTCCAGTCTCACAGAGGGTGCCCTGCCTCCCAGAGGGACTTCCTATAGCCCTGAGGGAACAAAGGCCATACATCTCCATTGTGCTGTTTAATGGCCATAAATCTCTGTCCATAGAAAGCACTATTTTCCTGCAAAAAAGCTGTTTTGCTTCCACACAGGCGTTCTATTCATAAATACTTTTTGCAGTATTGGGTGGGAAAAGTGGATACAAACATGTCCATTCCTAGTTTTCTTTTGTCTGGACAGAAAAACAAGCTTCAGCAAGGCCATGCTCTCCTGTATGGGATTCAGAAGGAAAACCAAGGGGTAAATATCCCACAGGTATGGCAAGAACTGTAGATGCACTTGGCTGGTTAATGACAGCAGCTTCTAGTGGATGTCACAGAAAAGTTAATTGTGAAATATGCTGCTGTGCATCCACAGTGGCTTATGAAGCAGTAGTGTTATGTACCTTCTAGGAGTAATCCCTAAAAGAGTATCATTATTCACTGCAGTCTGAACATTCATCCCTCAAAAACAGCTTTTGGGGCAAAGGAAGATGTTTGCAGGGAAATGCATGACATAAGAGAGCTTCACACAAAAGGTCCAACAGATAAGCTAGCACTTAAAGGGAAAGGGGAGAAGGGAAATTCGGTGCATTCAAATTGTGTTGTGAACAAGCTTGGGGGTGGCTGAAACAAAAGCAGGAAGAAATGTTGCTTGCCTGACTGCAGCCTGAGATGTGCCCTGCTGCACACATGCGTCTAAGAGTAGCTGCTGGTGTGCCAAATTTGGCAAATTCTTCTGCTGCATCTAAAAGCCAAGAAAAGAAGGTGATTTTTATTTATTTGCCCCAAATGGATGTCTGTTTAGAAATTATTCTTATGCATTCCGTGTTTTAAATGTATTATCTGATTAAAAGCCAGTAACATCTGCTACCCCGCACTAAACTTCCTGTAACTAAAGATGCACAAGCCCTGGAGATTCAGCATTACGTGAAATAGATTCATTTAATATAATTGAACATAATTGTGCATGTAATGTCTTACCGTAATATTATTCAGCAGATGTGCAAATAATAGCTAGGTTATTTGCCATCAGCCAAACACAGGCAATACAATGGCATCATAACTATCGGCAATGCAAATTCATTAGCCTGAGTGCCAGGTTCAATGCACTGAAACTAGGACATGGTGGTGGGCTGGGGACACTGGTGTGTGACCAAACACAAGAGGAAACACAAATGCCTGAGGCTGGCAGAGGGCATGTGACAATCTTCCTCTCTATCTGCTGGTAAGAGACCCTGCACATCGCTTTCCAAGTAGGCAGTGAATCCTTCCAGTGTTCTAGAAGAGGAACCCAGAAGAAGTTTGCTGCTAAAACAGGAACTATAAAATCAGAACTTGTTTGTCTGATGACTGTGGGTTGTCTGATGAAACCTACTTTAAAAAGAGACACAAAATTACGTTTTCATTTATCAGAATTCTTATCGCAGGTGTATTTCAGACATGCTTTAATTGTAAGGAAACTTCCTGTACTTAGGAATCTAAGAAAGCATAATTCTGATTTACAAGATAGGATTACTGTGAACCTAGGAAAATAAAGGGAGAAAAAAGAGAGGGCCAAAATTTAATGTATATATATATGGGGCCAGAATAAATGTATATATTAACTGTCCAAAGGAAAAAAAAGAAAAAAGAAAAAAAAAAAAAAAGAGGAAAAAGAAAAAAAAAAAAAAAAGAGGGAAAAAAAAGGAAAGAAAATGATAACACCAGCATTTGACCTACTTCTTGTAGTCCTCTTTTGCCTAACATAAAGGGGTTCCAGTCAGGTGCAGTGGTCAGATCTCCACGGCTGCTAAGCTTCCCATTTGTGGGAGCATTTAAGAGTGATATTTGGATATGGGATAAAAGAACAGTAAGGGGTAATCAATCAACAGTAAGTTGATTGTTGAGTGGGGTGACAAGAGTTCCTCATAGAGACTTCAATGAAGTTGGTCTGGCCAGTTCCTTGTGGATTCCTACAGCTATGGAGAGTGAGCCAGAAGGTAAGGACTGCTGGGTGTTCATAGCTGCAACAGAATACCCTCTACAAGGAAATGTTATCCTCAGCATGACTGCAGTATTCATTTGTACAGCAGGTACTTGTGAGCTGAAGCAACTCTCACTATGCCTTAAAACAAATCCAAGTCTGGGAAATGTCATTTCAGGCAGAGGTGCTGCAGAAGAGTATTTCTTCTCTTCGTCTAGTTAAAGATGATAACTTTGACACTTCTGAGAGCTGCTTTTTCTGAGCTGTGATGTGTTCAGAAAGGTGTATCAAGTCAATATCAGTGAGTGCAATATGGGAATGTAGCAGCTGCATTACCAAATGCCTTCGCTTCCCTTCTTTCATGTGATTATTCTGCTAAGAATAATTTAAGTTTGAATTCGAAACCACACAACTTTTTAAAGCAGGGAGTGATTTGAAGTTTATGTTAACAGTGGGTTTAAATACTGACTATGATGCAGCCGAGAATTTGTGTGTCTGCATCAGATGCTACAGCAGTCAGTAGGTTTGCATTTGGTTTTCAAATCAAATAATGCAGCTCAAGTCTAGAAGGATTTGTAGTGTTATCTAGTTTAATCTCGTAATTATCATTGGCCATGAAATGCTGCCCAGAGGTTTTTAGCATGGAGGAATCACACTAAACTGTATATGAGCATCATTTCTATCTCCTGAATCTTCTCTCATTATTTTATTAGAGGAAAAGAAAACACTGAAGCCTGTGGATCAGTACATGGTTGGTGTCCTGGGCAGGAACGGATGACCTTAGCCTACGTATATCTGCTCTGATCCAGGATCACAGCAAGAGAATGGTCATTTTGTTGTATTTGCCCTGTTGCAGAGCACAGGCATGATGGCACACCTGGAGAAGGTGAAATCTCTCTTTGTAACAGTCCTAAAACAACATACTGCAAAAATCTTTCCTGACAAAACTGTTTCACTGTTAGTTTTGTCTTCTTTCCCACCTTACAAAAGCCAAGCTTTGTCCATTGTGTTCAACAGATCCCAGCTTTTCACAGCCAGCCAAAATGTAAGATATCCAGTACTTTGGCCTTTTGCAAAAAGGACATAAATTTTCTTCATAGAAGAATCATAGCATTGTAGCATCATAGAATGGCCTGGGTTGAAATGGACCACAATGATCATCTAGTATCAAGCCTTCTGCTGTGTGCAGGGTCGCCAACCACCAGACTAGGCTGCCCAGAGGCACATAGCAGTAGCACAGATGCTTCTTTGATCCGCGAGTCTTCTGCTCCCTCAGACAGACTGGATTAAGTCTCCCATAGATATCCACTGGGCTTCTGACTATTAATTCAGGCAGGTAAATGAGTATTTCTCATTTAAATTTCAAGCATTGAATTTTCACTTACCCTTAAGATGGTAATTGTTAGCAATACAGGTCTTGTTAAGCACATAAACCTTAATGCATCACATCCTATATAAATTTTTTTTGCATTAGCATAAATTAAGAGGCACTCATGATTAGGAATTGATCATATGCAATCTTGTGCTTGGTGCATATTTATGTATAATCATGGAGGAATAGGCATGCAGATAAATGCTTGGCTTCTTACTGATGAGGAAGTGTTAAGCGTGACTTCTTCCCCATGAAATATCACTGTTGTTCATTCAGAGTGCCTATGATGTTTTAACCCAAAAAGTACCAGTGCTGGGGGCTGGTAAAGGTGGATACTTTTTGTGCATCCTCTGAAGTAATAAGCATAGTGGAAAGGCACAATATAAATGCAAGATATTATTGTTATTACTTCTGCTAATAATAATAATTCAACCCCAGAATAATGTTTGCAGCTGAGTTACTATAATCCCCTAAACAAATGGGTTTATGCAGAGGTAGAATTGCTGACACAAGCTTCCTGTAACTAGACCATGCCAGCAAGCATTACTATAATTCAAGCCGGGGCCAGTCAAAATGATGCAGCCATTGTGCTGATGTGTTGTATATGGTTGTGAGCATTGGTGCCAGCTGTGTCATAAACCGCTCCCTGGAAATAATAACCCTGACAGATAATGGAAATGAATCAGCATTTTCTCCTTAATCAGAATGTTCTGTAAGCCTGACCAGACAGCCTTAGTATTCAGTAAGTAGTGTTTCCAACTGCTTCCCCATCAAATAAGAAAAGTTTCACAAAGGTTATGTCCTCTACTTAGTAAAGTTGACAAGCTTTGTTTTCTCCCACTTTCTGAAGTTTTACATGCGCCGTCTCCTAACTGAGACTTGCAGTTATGGAGGGAACTGCAAGGGAACAGTTCCCTCTTTGTAGCCCTGACTGCTGCATGGCAGCACAGCTGGCAAGCTGCTCTGCAGCCCAAGTAAAGCTGCAGACTCATCATGATTCTGTGTCAGCTCATTTTTGGGGGCTTATAGGAGCAGGTGGTGTTTCCATGTTCATACACTCTACACACGCCTGTTGGCTTGCAGAAGAGAGGATACGGGTTTTGATTTGGCAATACCGTGAGAGCTTTTAATCTCTCTCAAAAAATGCAACACATCCAAAGAACAGATAATAGATATCTTCAGTTACAGTTCAGTGAGTAGAAAGTGGAGCGTGTTATTATCTGACAATTAAACTCAGTTACTGGAAGTTTTGGGAATGGATGTCTCAAGTGAAAATACATCCCATTTTCTCCTCAGGTCAAAGCTTGGCCTTGTGCATATAGAGAAAGCTGGAAGCCTTACGGCCTCCTCACAGTCAGGGTTGTTCTGTATTTTTTGGCTTACAAAAATAGGGCTGGAAAATGATTCTGAAACTGGTTCTCATTGCATCGTCTCCCAGTAAGCTTTAGATTTTTGCTTTGTCTGGAGGTGTTCAATTATCTCTCTTCAAAACTGACAGTTCCTCACAGGGCTAAAGGTTCATATTGATATATTTAACAAAAGTTTGGAAGTGAACAGAAGTACGTTGTTTTTCTGTCAAGCTTGTTAGTAATGTGAACTTCCCAGACAATTTGTGCAGAAGTCTTTCAAGGGAGCTATAAACAGGAGGGGAAAAGGCTGTTTACAAGGGTGGATAGCTATAGAACAAGGGGGAATGGTTTTAAACTGAGACAGGGGAAATTTAGGTTAGATATTAGGAGGGAGTTTTTCACACAGAGGGTGGTGACGCACTGGAACAGATTGCCCAAGGAAGCTGTGGATGCCCCATCCCTGGAGGCATTCAAGGCCAGGCTGGATGTGGCTCTGGGCAGCCTGGTCTGGTGGCAACACAGAAGGGGGTTGGAACTGCATGATCATTGTGGTCCTTTCCAACCCAAGCCATTCTATGATTCTGTGATTAAAAAGACAAATTAATTTTATCTTTAGCACATTTCTTCCTTTCTTTTTTTTCCTCAAGCTCTCTTGGTGTTCTGAAGTTATACTGGCTACGCAGGCAAAAATGTTGTAATGCTTTAATTAGAGCTAAAGAACAAAAAACTAATTTAGTCTCCATTATTATTATCTCTACATTATCATTTGCTGGAATGGCTGAACTTCCAAAATGTAAGGTCTACCTGAAAGGCAGTATCTGCCTAAAAAAACACTAAATTTCAAATTCAGAAATCATATTAAGTTTTAATAGAAAGGTATCACTGCTCAAGTAATAAGATGGGAATTTCCTAATAACCTCACCTATAAGAGGTCAGAGAAAATGATTAGTGTTTGAGCAGGCGGCATACAAAATAACACTGTGTTACTTCTTGGGTAGGATATCCTTTCTAAGAAGAAGCATGATATAAGATTTTCCCTGCAGAATTTATTAGAGGAGTTTTCATCAAAGTCGGAAGTCTGTAGTTAGAAAAGTCTTACAAAGTGGATGGCTTGCAATAAATACTTCGGAATTACACATGTAGGAGAGACAGATTGAACTATTATCAAGCTGTTTCATACAATCCTCATGAATAAAAAGCTAAGATGGTGGGAAAAGCCAAAATTGAATTGTGTGTATTTTTATTCTTGTCAGTAGTGTGCATGTGAGCAAGAGGGAACGGTGGTACTACGCCATAGAACAGACACAGAGAGAAGAGTATGTTCAGGAAACACGTAGATGTGGTATTAATGGATGTGGTTTAGTGGGGAAATATTGGTGGTAGATGAGTGGTCAGTCTGGATGGTCTTCGAGGTCTTTTCCACCTCGGTGATTCTATGATTCTATGACTAGAACCCACTGGGGCACAGGACGTGGGAAAGATAGGCAATTGAGGTTTTTTGAGCCCTGCAGACCCTGGCTGTGCGCACATGCAGATGCACATCAGGACATGTGCTGACTTCCAGATGGAAATTACAGCAAGATTAAATGTCTGAGAAAGTGGTGTAATCGTAGGTTTTCTCATCCTTGCATTTTATGCAAAGCTTTATTTTGCTAGTGTAGCACAGTAAAGAGGCTGCTAGTTAGAAGAAGTATGGTTTTTCCCTCTTACAAATCGTGTGTAAACACACACACAGATAAGAAAAACTACAAGAACAGCTTTTACTTTCCAAACAGAATACGGATTGGTCATTTATGCCTACACTTCAAATTTCTCCTCCCACAGTCTTTTTTTTTTAATGGAAGTGAAGATAGAGAAACTGCCAAATAAGCTCTGTTGTCCTCCCCTTAGTTTGCTGTAAGTGCAAAGTCATTACAGTTTTCCTGTTATCTCAGCAATATGTTGCCTTTCTGTTCCTTGTAAAAGCTGTGCATTTGACTTACACTGTGGGAGAGAAGGAAGTAAAAGAGGTGCTTTTACAGGGTGTATTTTCTGTATAGGCAAGCCAAACTACTGCGACAGTGGATGAACTATTCAAGCATTTTCTTGGTCTGTGACCATTGAAAAGTGAAAATCTAAATTGCAGGTCTCTTCTGATTCCCTGCAGAAGGCAATAGCCTTCTTGGAATAATTTTTGGCTTCAGATAACAGCAGGAAAGTTCATCTAATACCGGAAAAGATGGCTGCTTAAGGTTTGTTCCTCTAAGCAGCATCCTCTAAGTGCCATAGTATTTTTCTCTATAATACTGGAAACTAGTTGTTAAGGGGTCCACCTGGGCCACTGAAAGCAGCATAGGGAAAATTCAGGTTTTTTAACAACTCCTTTTCCAAAATAAATGAAAGCATTGCTCCAGCAGTCATCCTGATAATCCAGTGATAAATTTTCACAGTTATCCCTGTAGAATCATCTGTGTCCATGATCCACAGCATGGCAATAAAACCACATTATGCTTTTGATAATTAATGTATCTCTTCCAACGTGGATAGCAGTGACATGTAGATTGGAGAAACTGAGACACAAAGATAAAGATCCAGAACCCTACTTAAAGCTATAAACAGGGAAATTTCTCAATCACAGAGCGGCTTTATAGGGACAGCTTTACAGACAAAGGACCTCTTGTCTTTCTCTTACTCCCCAAACACAGAACTGACCCTCCCTTGCCATTAGGTTTGAGAGCTGTCACTAGCATTGCTCTTCCTGGTCCAGGACTACATTGTACTCCAGAGCAGGTGCCCACAATGTGACACTGAAAATTCAGCCCTTCTGCAGCCATGCACATGCATCAGCTGGAAAATCCTGACTTACTCTATTTCCATTATTCACAGAGTCTGGCATAGCAGTGCTTGGAAACCTCTGTATAAAGCTTTCCCACAGCCAAGAGATCGTGTTCTGCCCTGCTAGCAGGGTGAATTTACTGACCTGATCTTTTTCTCACTAGCTTGTCTGATCCAGTGCTAAAGACTATAAAGCTGATGTTCTCTGATGTCCTGTGTTTTCATTATGGACTTACAAGTCCCTTCCCTTTATGTCTCTTCTGTATAGCATATGCAAGGACAAATTTCAAGATACGCCATCTTAGAGGAGGAAAGAGAGGAAAACGTGGGCTGGAAGTGAATGCAGATGACTGTTATCTGTTAAGCTGATCTGTTGTAGTTAGTTAGGACAGCAAATCTCCTTCTGCACTTTCTGTACGTTTTGGGGATGCTTATTCTTTGGTTGCAACAGGACAGACACAGTTCGATAGTTTTTAGGAAGCCCTGCCTTTATAAACGATCATCCCTATAAGCAATATCCGGTGCTTAAATAGAACAACTCACAGCCAGTGGGAGATCTATAAGATACTCTAAACCAAACACTGACCCATGAAGGATGCTCTGTATTGCTTTAACTTGGCATCCAACCAAGCTGTGTCTGCACTGTTAAAGAGAAATCTGCAACCCAGTCTTTGTGTGTGTGCTAGAATTTGTGCAAGCACACGCTGAGCTAATTGCTAGGGCTAAGCAACTTGAGACTGAAATATCCGCATCTCCGAGATGATACATGAGTGTCTGAAAGATGTCAGATCCCTAATCAAATGCCTTTTGCCTTGGGGGCTGCCAGTAACCGCTCTGCAGCATCACTCATTCTGTCAGGTAGCTTTGCAGAAGCTCACAAATGCAGGAGACTGAAAAATTAGGAGATAAAAAACACCTCTTTTCTCCAAAGAAATCTCCAAGATCCCCATGGTTCTGACATATTTTAGACGGTCTAAACCTATGAAGGGGCAGAACCTTCAGCTGCTGGAAGTCAGCTCTTTTTGACTAGTTCACAAATGCAGATGTGGTGGCTTACACTAAGAGATTGTCAGGCCTTTGCCAGTGTAAGGCTTGCCTTTCCATGAGGGCAAGATGCTGGGCTTGTACAGAGAAAGACAATACTTCTTCATGTGGAGAGAGGTCTCTGAATGTTCTGAGTAAGTTCTGAAAAGTAAAATATATGTTAACACTGCAAGTAGTTTTTTAGAAAAAAGAGAGAGAACCACAGGTTTTGTACATATGCCCTTGAAGAGTGTTCTTAGCCTGTGTTATACACCACGTTTTCATACTGCAGCTTAATATACACATGAGAAATTTCAGGGCTGTTGAGCATGCAGATTTTCCTAGGGGATGAGCACAAGGTTATTTAGCACAGGTGTCTCTGTAATTGTACAACACTCCCTATTCATATGCCCACGAGCTCTTATTCCCTTGTGAATGATGCTGTTGCATGGCATTAGAGCACCAGGTTCTCACAAGAAACACAAATAATATTGCTTTACAGTGACCCCTTCCGTGAGTCATCTTTCACTCCATGAATGCGGGCATTTCAGACAGTTGGTGCTCTTCTGGTAACTATTTTTCATTTGAGCCAAGAGTGTATGCATTTGGTTTTGCTTCCAACGTGATTTTAGACAGTAGCATTGTTCACAAGCCAGGTTTGATGTGTAAATAACACGACAAACTGCAGAAAAAAAATGCATTGATTAAAATGCTGCAGATTATTGCTGAAGTTGCATATTGCTCCCCATATTTGTCTACCACAACCTAGGTGGGGCATGTTTCCCGTGAAATGAACAAAGCTTGCCCAGGATGCTCCAAAGAAGCTGGAGACCGCAGATGTGTGATCGCCTTAGTTGTTGCTGTACGGATTCCATTTTGGTAAAGTTGTGTGCCCCACTGCAGTCAACATATATATTACCATGTTTGCTAGTCTGACACTCTCACGTGTAAATGAGCAAGCAGGGGGTAGTCTGTCTAATGCTACCCGGTGAAACTCTATGTACTTCTCTATATTTTCAGTTGCACATCTGCTAAATCTCTTTACAATTTAGCCCAAACTGCATAGCAAAAGAAACACAAAAATTACTGGTTTATGTTAATACAGCTTTTATTTTATTATACAAAATTGCATGTTTGTAGCAATCATTTTAGAGACTGTGATAAGACAATATGAATTATTCTGGTTGGTTTTTTTTTTTCCTTTTTAACTTCAGCCAAGCCCATGCAAATTCATGAGGCATCAACAGGAGCTGTGCTCAGCATTTCTGATCATCAGCCCAAGAAGCTGGAGATACAGCTACTGAGCCAGTCAGTGTTCTGGTACTCACTGCTGCTTGGTACATATATTTATAGAATGATAGCATCTATTATTCATCTCAAAAAAAAAAAAAATCAGAAATACAGATAGAGCAGCTTCCATTGCTCTTCTATTCTTAGGTATTGTTCTTGGATTCAGTTGCCTAAGTAAACACGAGGTTCTGTAATGAAACTATTAGTTCTCCCCTGCTCTGCTGCACAATGTCCCTCCCGATTTTGGATCCCAGCAGTCCTCTGTAATTATTAATTAGCATTTCTTTCTGTTTTTTCCCATGTCAGTAATGTCAGATGCTGAAGACTGCTTAGCAAGTTATCTTGGCACCTTTGCCAATTGCCCAACAGCACTGAGCTTTGATTTATTGTCCTTACAGGGCTTTTGAAACATGGTAACTTCAATAACCCTTTCAGAGGCGTTCCTTATTCAGAGGCATTGCTTATATTGTTGATTATATTACTGGTTGCAAGAGAAGGAAGTTAGCTCACCTTATTCTGTGGTGTATTTTTTTACTGCGTACTGAAGGAGGGGTGATACTGACTGTGATTACAAGCTGTAAAGGCAGAGATGAAGGGGCAGAAGTACACAAGATGGCAAGGGCTGCCAGCGGAGGGTAGGAAACAGCTGGGAGTATGATTTGAGAAAAGAGTCAAAGATGACCTACCTTTCAGAAGTAATTTGCAATTTGGCTCCCTAGTGGTACTGGGAATTTCCTAATTTAACCACAGTTCTTCTAAGGCAATAGAATTGTAAAAGCATGCTGTGTGAGTCACAGTGCCCCAAGGCCCTCCTGATGTATGCCTCAGATTTGCACATAGAGGGATAAACCTTCATGCAGACTGGCTTGCTAGGCATGATATCTGCCCGAAAGCATTCCTCTTCCTATCACCAATCCAGAAGGAAAAAACGATGTAACTACTAGTAAATATTGGAAAGGATAAAAATCTGAGAGCAAACATAAAGCTCTGAAATAGCATACGAAGGGATAGGAAGACACGATAGGACAAAATAAATTGTTCTTGCTAGCTTGCTATTGCTGTTACTGTGTTGCCTCTCATGCACATATCCTTTGTGATGCTCTTTGCTATTTTTCTGATCCACAAATTGCAGTTGTTGCCAAAGTTTGGACCCATCATTTGTATTTTGTACTGCTTATTTTGACTCAGCATGAGGAGTTCGGAGGAGAGGGAGGTCTGCAACCAAAAATGGAGATAAGTCAGGAGCAATGGTAGAAGAAGGTAACTTTCACACCATTTTTCACAACGAAATAATTGGTTTTTCAGTTCTTCACACACAAAACTGCTGCTGCATTTGCCATTTCACTTTCCACTCTGCAGTGCACTGTTGGCTTTTGGGAATGCTGTCCTTGAGGACAGAGGATAAAGAGGCTACTGCCCTTCTTGAGGGACAGCCAGCATCCCACAGCCATTGAACCATGTGGCACAGCTCCCCTGAGCTGTCGGCCCTCCCCTGAGCCACCATCATAGGCACTCAGGCCTTGTACTCAGATAGCTTGCTCTCCTTATGCTTTTATGATGGCTGATATTTGGAGCTTTCCTCCATGCAAAATTTTGCTGGATGAAAGAGAGTGGGAAGTTCACTGCAGTCCTCAATGCTCTCAGTAAGAAGAGAAGCAGAACTCAGAGGGTACAGAGCATTGTATCTCCCCTTGACGATGATCTTTAAGAGGAATCACCACTGAGCAAGGTTGAACTGGGGAGGAAAGAAGAAAAGTGTGCTTATAATGGACTGAAATGTAGTGGAGCAGTTTGCAAGGAGAGGCAAAGTAGGAGAAAGAAAAAAAACGGGAAATTGAAAACTGTAACTGGAACACAGGGAAAAGAAATCTGTGTTCAGAAACAGAATGAATAGTGTGAAAAATGGAAGAAGTTTTTACAGAAGGCCTTGAAATGTGAGAGGAAGTTAGGTTTGAAAGCAGTTTTTCTGAACTGATCATAACTCTGAATTTGCAGAACTGTCACCTTCAGAAGAGCTCAATTTGCTGCAATTAAATGGCCTGAAGTATAGAGTAGTACTTAAGTCAATTGTATTTCTGAAAAGCAATGATGAAATGAGGACCCAAGAGTCTGTCAGCAAGTACAGAATTAAATGAATGGGACCTAAAGATGTATTGTAAGAAGGTGAATTTGTGAAATCGACTACAACAGAAAGCCTCTGCTGAAAAGACCTGTGTAAGACAATGCTCTGCATTGTCAGAAGTAAGTGTAAGAAGAATCTTAGATATGATTTCATTTCAAAGAGCTCTTCCATTAATTGTGCCTTTATTAACATACCCATCAGAAGCACTGGCCTGCAGCATGTGAGCTCTGGACAAGCACTAAGAGAGAAGACAGGGCAGCACAACAGGGGGTGGCAGCCCAGGAGTGCTCCCAGTGCAGGGAGGACTTTCCTGCAGCACAGCCATTCCCCGCCACACAGCCAGCACAGGCAGGCACAGCACAGCCATGATTTGCACCTTTCTTTGGCCTAAGCTTAGAATCCTGTTGTTCCATTGAGCTTTACCAATGTTTGCTGGGCTGTAAAAATTCATGTTTGTGGAAGTTGAGATGAATGATGCAAGAAAACCAGAGGTGCTCTTTTGAAACAACAGATCCTTAGTGGTGCATGGCATTCCTAATCTCAGCTATCCTGGCGTTCTGTTTTTATTGCTTTTTTTCCCACTTTTCCATCTCCACACTCTTCCTTTTTTTTTTTTTTTTTTCATAATTATTCTGCCACATGTGAAGTCTGTTTCTCTATTTGCCCAAACATCAGCCATTTGTCTCCAGCTATTTAAGTGATCTGCAAAATGCTGCTTCCTGACAATGCATATTAACCAATATAACCTTCCAAAACCAGAGGGTTTTTACCACTGACTGTGTGAAAAGTATTATTTTATTTTTTCAGTCGTCCAGCACTGAGTTACCACTTCATAGCCTGTATCAGTCAGGATGATAGAAGCTCATTCCTGAACTTACGGCTCAGAAATGAGATGCTGAAGTCACGGTGGTTCAAGTTGCTGTAAAGCTGTCCCTCAGAAAGCAAATTCAAATACACAGTTTGGAGAATGTCAATGCAAATGAAAGGTGGGAGAGTTGATTCCTATTCCTTAACATGCTCCAGAAGCACCACCTTTCCATTTCATTGTTTTATCAGGCTGTTACACTTTACTTGCAGGAGTGATATGGATGGACAGCAGCCTGAAGTCAAACAGTGCAACAACACATTGTGTGTTCATTGCTGGATTTGTTTTCCTCACAATTTTGGAGAAGAGCTATGACTCCACAGATCGCATACCTGTAAAAATGAGCTCTGTCTCCACTGTTATCTTCTAACATCAGCTTCCAATATCTGCTTCAGTAAGATATTACCTACCTAAATGACTGTTTCATCACTTTAATTGTTAGGCTCCTCTATGACATGTTATTAGTCTTATTACAGATCTGACTTTTAAAGGTGATCATCTGAGCCTTGTTCACCTTTCAACAACCATAAAAACACTTTCAGCAATCTCTGGATGCAAAGCATTGAGTAACATTAAGTTTCATGTCGTATTCTTTTAGTGATTAAAGAATTGTGCCTACTTATGCTGGAAAGCTTTTATAATTCTTTAGTTTTGAGTGGAATACAAGCTGAACAAGCTAAAAGGACGGCTTTATGGGACACTTCTATCCCATCTCCCCATGCCCTCAAGTCTATTTGCCACCTGGTCTCAGACCATCTGAGAAGTCAGAGACAATTTCTCACAATCTGCTGTACAATGACAAGATTTTCTGTACTTATACTCTTAATCCATTTTCTCCATCTTAGAGGTGAAAATCAAAATTTATCTTGAGGTGTAGATAGCAGTTCTGCTATATGATGCTAACAAAGCAATATAAGCAATATTACAGTCCTGACCACAGACATGTAAATCTCTCACTCTGCTGGAAATAATTTGTTTCTCTGCTTTATATCTTTCATTTTCACTATTGCTTTATTTTTCTTTTTTTCTATTTATTTATTTGTTTATTTATTTATTTAATGACTAAGATGATATCATGGAAGATAACCAGGAGATTTGACGATATCTAATTAATTACAGAATCACAGAATTGTAGGTGTTGAAAGGGATATCTAGAGATCATGAAGTCCTATAATCCTGCTAAAGCAGGTTTATTCCTATCTACACAGATAGGAATCCAGATGGGTCTTGAATATCTCCAGAGAAGGAGACTGCAACCTTTCTGGGCAGCTTGTTTCACTGCTGTTACTCTCACAGTAGAAAGGTTTTTTCTCATGTTCAAATGGGAACTCCTGTGCTCCAGTTTGTGCCCACTGCCCATTGACTTGTTGCAGCACACCAGTGACAAATGCCTGGCCACATCCTCTTGACATCCACACTTCAGATATTTATAAGTGTTGAGAAGATCCCCTTTCCATCTTCTCCAAGCTGAACAGCCCCAACTCTCAGCCTTTCCTCAGAAGGGATACACATCAGACCTCTAATAATCACCTTTGTGGCCCTTGCTGGACTCTCTCCAGCTGACCCCTCTCTTTAATGACCTATAGAGCCCAGAAATAGAAACAGACAGAGTACTCCAGATGTTGCCTCATCAAGGCAGGCTAGAAGGGCAGGATCACCTCCTTCCACCTGCTGGCCTTGCACTTTAAATGCACTCCAAGACAACATTGGTCTTCTTGGCCACAGTGGCACACTGCTGGTTTGTAGCCAACCTGTTGTCCACCCAGGCACTCCTCCGCAGAGCTCCTCTCCTGCAGATTAGCCGCCAGCCTGTACTGGTGCATGCAGGTATTCCTCCCCAAATGCAAGACTTTACACTTTCTATTGTTGACTTTGTCTGGTACCTCTGTGCCCAACTCTCCAGCTTGTCCAGTCTTGCTGAAAGGTAGCACAGCCTTCTGGTGTGTCAGTCACTCCTCTCAGCTTCATATTACCAGCAAACCTGCTGAGAGTGTGCTCTATCCCTTAACCCGGGTCATTGATTAAGAGACTGAACAAGATCCCTGGGGAACACTGCCAGCTGCAGACCTCCAGCTACACTCTGTGCTGCTCATCACAATACTCCGAGCTCTGCCAGTCAGACTGTTCTCAAACCACCTCAGTGCCCACTCATCTGTCCCACACTTTCTAAGCATCATTACAAGGAGACAGTGTAAAAAACCTTGCTGAAGACTGTAGTGACACTGGTTATCTTCCAATCTCCAGCCACCTTTCTTGTTCTCCAAAACCTCTCGGAAATGATAAAGAGTGATTTGACAATCACTTCTGCTAGCTCCTTCAGCATATGTGGGTGCATCAACTTTGGGGTCCATGGATTTTTATGTTTCGATTTTGGCTAGACACTCTCTTATTAGACCCAATTTTTCCAAATATAAAATACTGTCTTACACCATTTGATGTCTTCACAGCATAACGATGACAATAATCTTCCATCTCTTCAAAAAGTGATTGTTTTATGTTCAAACTATTGCTGTCATCTGCATGGCAAGAATTGAAGTAGACAAGACAGTGACGATCAGTCTCTCTTTCTTAGTTGGGTCTAATTTTCGTACGGCTATTGTCAAAAGTAACCTGTAAAGACATCGACCCCAAAGTTGATGCACCC